>NC_057719.1:46062540-46116330 GCF_004010195.1 Chiloscyllium plagiosum
AGATTTAAACAAAGAAAATTTATGAGCATAGCTAACACTGCAGAACTAGCACCATTTCTTTATTTGGAGAATCAAATAGAACACATGTGCACTGTGTGACTGTACAGCATGAGTACAAGAGAAGACCAAGGGTAAACTGATAGCTCTCTTAAGATTGTGAAAGGACTTGGCACAGTAGACAGAGACATTTCCATTTGCAGGGATGACCAGAAATAGTGAACATTGAAACAGGATGTTCACTGATAAATTTCTACGTTCATAAATATGGAACTCACCACCACATAAAAACATATACCCCTTTAGCCTGCTTCACCATTCAATAAAATCATGGCTGATGTGATTATGGCCTTATTTCAGTTTTGTGCCAATGCTCCATAACCATAATCAATAGGAATTAGAGGAACAAATATGCAGGGAGATTGGGGAGACTTGCAGGAGCAATAGGGCTGTCATAGTTGTGGATTTTAATTTTCCTAATGTAAACTGGGACTGCCAGAGTGTTAAAGGCTTAAATGGGATGGAATTTGTTAAGTGCATTCAGGAAAGTTTCCTGAAACAGTATATTAGAGGGTCCTACTTGGGAAGGGGCAAAACTCGACCTACTCTTGGGAAATAGGGCAGGACAGGTGACAGTCAGGGAACACTTTGGGACCAGTGACCATAGTTCTACTAATTTTAAAATAATTATGGAGAGGGACAAAACTGTCAACAGGTTCAAGTTCTAAATTGAGGCAAGGTGAATTTTGATGGATTTTAAAGGGAGGCCTTTAAAAGTGAGATAGCTAGAGTTCAAGGTCTATATGTTCCTGACAGGGTGAAAGGCAAGGTTGGCAGGAATAGGGAACACTGAATAACAAGAGATATTGAGGCTTTGACCAGAAAAAAAGGAGGCATGGCTAAGGTACAGGCAGCTGGGATCAAGGGAATTCCTGGAGGTAAATAGGGGATACAGGGATTTACTGAAGAAGGAAATCAGGAGGACGAAAAGAGGGCACGAGATAATCTTGGCTGAGGAGATTAGGGTGAATCCAATAAGATTCTTTGGAGTGTCACAAGGATCGGTGCTGGGTCCACTACTTTTCATCATTTACATAAATGATTTGGATGCGAGCATATGAGGTACAGTTAGTAAGTTTGCAGATGACACCAAAATTGGAGGTGTAGTGGATAGCGAAGAAAGTTACCTCAGATTACAACGGGATCTTGATCAGATGGGCCAAGAATGGCAGATTGGAGATGGAATGGCAGATGGAGTTTAATATAGATAAATGTGCGGTGCTGCATTTTGGGAAAGCAAATCTTAGCAGGACTTCAACGGGATCTTGATCAGATGGGCCAAGATGGAATGGCAGATGGAGTTTAATATAGATAAATGTGCGGTGCTGCATTTTGGGAAAGCAAATCTTAGCAGGACTTATACACTTTATGGTAAGGTACTCGGAAGTGTTGCTGAGCAAAGAGACCTTGGAATGCAGGTTCATAGCTCCTTGAAAGTGGAGTCACAGATAGATAGGGGTAGTGAAGAAGGCATTTGGTATACTTTCCTTTATTGGTCAGAGTATTGAGTACAGGAGTTGGGAGGTCATGTTGCGGCTGTACCGGACATTGGTTAGGCCACTGTTGGAATACTGCATATCATGAGGGACATGGATAGGATAAACAGACAAAGTCTTTTCCCTGGAGTGGGGGAGTCCAGAACTAAAGGGCATAGGTTTAAGGTGAGAGGGGAAGGATATAAAAGAGAGCTAAGGGGCAACTTTTTCACGCAGAATGAGCTATGGAATGATCTGCTAGAGGAAGTGGTGGAGGCTAGTACAATTGCAGCATTTAAAAGACATCTGGATGGGTATATGAATAGGAAGTGTTTGGAGAGATGTGGGCCTGGTGCTGGCAGGTAGGTCTAGATTGGGTTGGGATATCTGGTCAGCATGGACAAGTTGGACCGAAGGGTCTGTTTCCGTTCTGTACATCTCTATGACTCTATAAATAGATTAAAAGAAAAATAATAACTAGAGAGAAAGAATAGGGCCTCTAAAGGAACAAAATGGACATGTATGTGTAGAACCACAGGAGATGGGCAAGGTCCTCAATGAATATTTCTCCTCTGTGTTACCATGGAGAAAGACATGAATACTTGGGAGCTTGGGGAAATTAGTGGTGATAGATTAGATTCAGATTAGATCCCCTACAGTGTGGAAACAGGCCCTTCAGGCCAACAAATCCACACTGACCCTCCGAAGAGCAACCCACCCAGACCCATTTCTCTACATTTAGCCCGACTAATGCATGTGCAATTTAACATGGCCAATTCACCTAACCTACACATCCTTGTACTGTGGGAGGAAACTGGAGCACCCAGAGGAAACCCACTCAGACACAGGGAGAATATGCAAACTCTACACTGACAGTCACCCAAGGCTGGAATTTAAACAGGGTCCCTGGTGCTGTGAGGCAGCAGTGCTAACCACTGAGCCACCGTGCCTCCCCATTTTGGGGACAGCCCATATCACAGTAGAGGAAGTGTTGGATGTATTAGAATCTATGAAGGTGGATAAATCTCCTTTCCTGAAGAAGGGCTTATGCCCGAAATGTCAATTCTCCTGTTCCTTGGATGCTGCCTGACCTGCTGCGCTTTTCCAGCAACACATTTTCAGCTCAAATCTCCTGATCCTGACCAGATATATCCAAGAACACTGCAAGAGGTTAGAGAAGAAATTGCTGGGGACCTGGCTGATACTAATTCATCATTGTTAGCCACAGGTGAGGTCCCGGAAGACTGGAGGGTAGTGAATGTTGGGCCCTTATTCAAGAAGGGCTGCAAAGAAAAGCCTGGAGATCAGTAAGCCTAACATCTGTGCTAGGTAATATATTTGAAAAGACTCTGAGATATGAGGTATGCATGCATTTAGAAAGACAGCGTTTGATTAGGAATAGTCAGCATGGCTTTGTGCAGAGGAGATGATGCCTCAGATTTGTTTGAGTTCTTGGAGTAAGGTTGATGAGGCCAGGGTGGTAGATGTAGTCTATATGGATTTCAGTAAGGCCTTTGATAAGATTCCACATGTTAGGCTGCTCTGGAAGGTTAGATCGCATGGAATCCAGGACAAGCTGGCAAATTGGTTACACAATTGGTTTGATAGTATGAAGCAGAGGGTAATAGTGGAAGGATGCTTGTCAGCCAGGAGGACTGTGACTAGTGGTGTACCTCAGGTGTTGGTGCTGGGCCTATTGCTGTTCGTTATCTATATCAGTGTTTTAGATGAGAATGTATAAGGCATGATTCAAAAGTTTGCGATGACATTAAAACAGGTGGTATTGTGACAGTGAGGAAGGTTATCAGAAATTTAAGCAGGACCTGGATCACTGGGGAAGTGGGCCGAGAAAGGATAAATGGAATTTAATACAGATAAGTGTGAGGTCTTGCATTTGGAATGTCAAATCAAGGTAGGAGTTTCATGGTGAATGGTAGGGCCTTAAGGAGTGTAGTGGAACAGAGGGACCTTGGAGTACAGGTGCACAGGGTCTCTGAAAGTAGAGTCACAGGTAGACAGGGCAGTAAAAAAGACTTTTGGCACACTGGCTTTCATCAGTTAGGGCATTGAATATGAAGTTGGGAAGTTATGTTGCAGTTATACAGGACACTGGTGAGGCTGCACTTGGAGTATTGTGTTCAGTTTTGGTCACCTTGCTCTAGAAAGGATGTTATTAAACTGGAAAGAGTGCAGAGGAAATTTACAAGGATGTTGCCAGGACTCGACAGTCTGAATTATAGAGAGAGGCGGACAAGCTAGAACCTTTTTCTTTAGAATGTAGGAGACTGAGGGGGTTCTTATAGAAGTGTATAAGATTGTGAGAGGCATGGATAGGGTGAATGTACTCAGTCTTTATCCCAGCATTGGGAATCAAGGACTAGAGGACATCAGTTTAAACTTAGAGGGGAAAGAATGAAAGGAAACCTGAGAGGCAATGTTTTTACACAGAAGGTGGTACATATATGGAATGAGCTGCCAGTGGAAGTTGACCCAGGTACATTAACAACATTTAAAAGGCATTTGCACAAATACATGGAAAGAAAGGGTTTAAAAGGATATGGGCCAAGTGCAGGGAAATGGGGTTAGCATTGGTGGGCACTTTGGTTGGCATGGACCAGTTTGAGCCAAAGGGCTTGCCTCTGTGCTGTAGGACTCTGTGACTCTAACCCATGACCCCATTATGGATCAAACATCTAAGTTAATTTTGAAAATATTGAATACTATCCTCCACTGCTCATGAGGAAAAGAATTCCAAATTCTAATGATACTCAGGTGAAAATTTTCCTCACCTCTGTCTTAAATGAGAGATCTCTTTAATCTGCACCCACGCACATAAATCTATCTATATCTCTTTGCAGACTCTTTGTATGCTTTGAGCAATTTACAATCTTACCTATCTTTGCAGATTTGGCTAAAATACATTTGGTCTCTTGAATATAGTTCTTAAATAGTTGAAGCCCTGGTATTGACCTCTGTGATATTCTGCTGGTCATAGTTTACAATCCTGAAAATGATCCATTGGTCCCAATTCTATTCCCATGAAGTAGCTGGTCTTTGTCACTGCTCCCTTGCGGAGTGTGTTGTCAGATTCAAGCTGCATTGCCATGTCAGTGTCAAACAGGCACCACACTGGCTTTGTATCAGTGCAGCATAGCGTGAGCAGATGGCCAACCCCAGTGACAGGAGGTTGTGTGAACAGAAGCCAAGGAGAATAATTGTAGAGGTTGGCATTCAGGAATCATAATGACCCACTTTGTTCTGGTAATGTCCCATGGACTCCTGTTTCCCCTGACCTACAAAGTTTACTCTGTAGGTGCCTGTATCATGAGACAGTCCTCCATAGTCTCCCTACAAAATTACAAAATCAGATTCTATTATGCATTGTAGCACTCCCATGTGCACTCTGTAAGGATTTACCACTTGAAATGGACGAGCTCTCAGACACCCTGGGCAAGGCCTCTTTGAGAATGACATCTACATTGGCATAACTGTCATTGTTTTAGACCACTATCACTCCATTCAAACCAGGCAATCCAAGTTCAAGTCAAACCCTTGATCTGTGCTGAATTATCTGTTCCCAAGCAAGGAATTGGTTGGCGTTAAATTTGTGGAGGGTAATTTGCCTGAGTGCCCCCTTTGACAAGAGGAACTAAAACCAAGTCAATGCCCCCATCTCAATTATTATTCAACTATTCAACCATCCATATCACTTCCCATTCTTTGGCCAATTGCCAACAAGTGAATTCTGCCATTTTTTCCGGAATTAATGAACAGATATTATTAATCGGCATTTGATTGTACAGAATACAAGTATTGGTGGAAAAAAGACACATTTTGTTAAAGTTTTTCAACTTGCACTCAGCAAGGCATTTGCAATGGAAAAGGAATTTTTTTGTATTGTTTAAAAAAAGTGTTGATTGGTTCATAGATGGATTGGAAGAGCCATTGCCATGAAGAATGCACCGGCTACATGATGGCTACCATTTAAAAAAATTAAACCAGCATTTTGACCCTGATTGGTCAAGATATTGCCCTAAGAAATGGAGCAGAGAATGGTTGCCCAAATCCCTACTTTGTTAAGTTTAATACCTGTAAAGTGTGTCTATATTCTTTCTGTCTACAAAGAGCAGGGTCTTGCCTCTTAATATAGGATAGAATATATACAAGATTGTTAATTGGGCATGCAGCATGGTGATCTTGCATCTGCGAGAAACTACATATAATTATACACGGGGCCTTATTCTTTGCAGACAGAAAGAACGTGTGCACACGTCCACCTGTTTCAACTTAACAAAATAGGTGACAGCTATTGGAAAGATGTTGCAAAACTTCAAAGGGTTCAGAAAAGATTTACAAGGATGTTGCCAGGGTTGGAGGATTTGAGCCAAAGGGTGAGATTGAATAGGCTGGGGCTGTTTCCCTGGAGCATCGGAGGTTGAGGGGTGACCTTATAGAGGGTTATAGAATCATGAGGGGCATGGATAGGATAAACAGACCAAGTCTTTTCCCTGGGGTTGGGGGATCCAGAATAGAGGGCATAGGTTTAGGGAGAGGGGAAAGATATAAAAGAGACCTAAGGGGCAACTTTTTCACACAGAGGGAGGTACGTGTATGGAATGAGCTGCCAGAGGATGTGATGGAGACTAGTCCAATTGCAACATTTAAGAGGCCTTTGGATGGGTATATGAATAGGAAGGGTTTGGAGGGAGGTGGGCCGGGAGCTGTCAGGTGGGACTAGATTGGGTTGGGATATCTGGTCGGCACGGACAAGTTGGACAGAAGGGTCTGTTTCCACGCTGTACATCTCTATGACGCTATGACTCTATCCAATTGTTAATTCTTGCCATGTCTGAAATTTTATGGAAGTTACTTCTGGACTTTAGGGAGAAAGTCCTGTCAACACAAGAAAAAAAAGTGGCATTCTATTTCTTTCTTTGCAATCAGACATTTATTGAAAGCTCAAAAAAATGTTGTGAAAGAACTTGCTTTTTTTGTTTTTCTGCCTCACAGTTGAGATTAGATTGAGAGTATTAAGTATTGACTGTGCAGTTTCTTTTAGAATACAACGCCAATCGAAAATTTCACAACGCAATTTAAAAGTAGAATTCCCCTTTCATTCTAGGTATATTCATTACAATTTCACTTAGTAGGTCTATTCTTAATTGAATCAGGGCAATGTAAATGGGAAGTATATTGAAGAACACAAATGATTAGTACTTATTTATTTCAATTAATCCTCACTTTTCGTTACACTTTCAGCGTAGAAAGGTCGAAAACAAACAATATGTACTTGTATTATTAAATTAGTATTTTTTCAATTCTCTGTTAAAAGTGAGAAGAGTTGTTGCCTATATAAACAAATTTCTGCAAGTCAATGTCTTTTATAACTTTCAAAAGTGCCCCAGAATGATAAGAAAGAATCTGAATGGATTATTAATCTCTGCAGTTGTAATGTACATGTAATTCCATGATCAACACTGAAAATATTTTGCTGTTCTTGCAATTGTTTATGTGAGATCTTTCATTTAAAGTATTCATCTGAAACACTCAATGACTTGGTAACTCTGCAACAAACTAATTGAGGCTGATACTCCAGTATAGTACAGTGTGTGCGTCACACTCTCAGATGCCATCTTTTGGATGAGGTGTAAAATGGAGGCCCCACCTGACTTGTGTGGGATGTAAAAGTTGCTGTGCTACTATTTTGAAGAGAGTAAGGGAGTTATTACTGGTAGTCTTTGCCAATATTTCTCCCTCAGTCAGCATCACAACAAGCCATTGCTTTGTGTGATTCTGGTGAGCACACACTAGCTGCCGTGTTTCCTTCATCACATCACTGACGATAGTTCAAAAATGCTTGATTAAATCTCCAGTCCTTATTAGACATTCATAAGTCACAGAAAATTTAAGTCTTTCTGTCAGAATGTACTTTTGATGCTAGCTCTCAGATCCTGTTGTTGTTGGGACACAAGAAGGTATACTTGAGTAAACCTGGTTGAATCAATTGATACCATGTGAAATTTGCAGTTAGGAAACTATATTCTACTGCTTTAAAATGCAATAGACTCTGACAATGTCACTTCAAATGAACCATATAAAAACTCACAAGTTGGTGTTCATTTTTGTTGAAGAGCTATATGCAGCAGATCCTTAAGGAACTTGTAATATTGTGAAAACACAGATAACCATGTTTGACATGAACTCTAATTCATTGTTGTGATTGCACTGAGAAAAATTGCTGTGTGCTAGTAATTCAAGGCACAATTTATATGTTCTTTTGGATTAGTTTCACGTTAGAATGTCAATATGCAGGTTTAACTGACTATTTCAAAAGCCATGATTAATGTGTCTCATCACTTAGCACAAAGATTTGAGTCTCAAGGTTCCAAAATATCAAACAACACAGGCCTCAAAACTGATGCATTATTTTGACAGTTTGCTGAATAAACTATGAAAACCTGATAATTATGTTTCCATCATTCTTATACATTTGTCATTTTCACTGACTATGAGGAATTTATGTCCATTGTGCTGAATTGAGGGTAGTTTTGTGTTACGGTGATCTTTGCATTTGGAACTTGGTAGTAGCTGTTCAAATAAATTTTAGTTCAAGGGGGAGGGGGAGAGACAGCGATCTCATCTGTAAGGGATTAATTTGAACAAACATCCCAGATGTGGCAGGATGATGCTTGAATCAACTACACCACCCAATCTTTCAGAACAGCTATTCAGAAAAATGATTTTTGACTGCAATCAAAGTAGAAATTTTGAATCAACTTCCTGTACACAATGCTTCCATGGAAACCATAACTAAAATTGCCAAATTTGGGACCCATTTACGTTGTGGAATTTCATCCTATGGGGAGTAGATTAAAGTTGCCAAACCTCAATTCATCTGTAACCTATAACAGCTGTTAGGGAGCAAAGGCAGTTAACTCTGCTTATTAGAATGAATTCAGTATCCTGAAGCTACAGCACAAAATATACTCAGCAGAATTAAATACAATAATAAGGACATTGCTGTTCTTTTCTGATTAATTTACAAACACGCCAACAATATATTTTCCAAAATAAATCTCAAAGTAGAAACCATTATAGAACATAATTTCATCTGTAGGAATTAATGCTACTTGGTTATATTATTGCATAGAGTTAGAGTCACTTCAGCATGGGAAGTAACCAGTCTATCCAGACCACATTAGCTGTCTGTAGAGCAATGCAGTCCCAAATGTTGTGTCGGAACCTGTATCTTGCAAATTTATTTCACTCCAAGAGTCCATCCAATTTATTTTAAAGTCATTTAATGCCTCTGCTTCCACCATCCTTGTGGGTAGTGTCTGTCATGACATTACCACTTGCTATGTGATGCATGTTCACTTTCACTTTCTCCTGCATCTCTTTTATGATGCTTCAATGAGCCTCCCAGACTCCAGTATGATTATCTAGTTGAACTGTTTTCCCTTACTGATAATTCATCCATATCTATTATAGCATTGTACCCCCTGTTATAATTCTGGGTTAGATTCCTAAATTTGGTTATGGTCAATAATGTTTTCTTCAAAGTAGATGAAGTTCAGAATTCCTACATCCTTATTAATAGAATAAAGCCACAAGATTCTATGGGGTTGAATAACCAAAGATAAGCTTTGCTACATAAAATCAAAAGAAAGAAAATAACTTGCAATATTAATCTTATACTCTAACATCCAAAATCAACATAAAGCAAACATGAACAAACAAATAGCATCAAGTAAAATATCCTAAACTTCAAAAGACAGAGGTGACCTGGACTTATCCCTTGTATTTGTTAGCAACCCACACAAATGTGTAAAATTAGAGAGTCACAATGGTCTTGTTAACACTCAATCTTTCTCCACAGGGATTTCCACTCTTCATTGCTGAAGCTTTCACTCTGAATTCACTCCAATGTTGCACCAACATGAAGTGCCTGACATTCTGCTCACCCCCTGGTGGTTTAACGTCATCTTCTAAGATTATGTTACAACACTGATTCACTGGAGAACATTCAGTTCTCTTGAGCTCCCCAAAGTTATTCTCAGCTCTAATAATATGGAGCGAGGACACAGCATCACTTTGCTCCCTCAGACAGAAATAGCTTCTCTGGCCAGTCTGGGTGTGCAGGCAACCATTTGTCATTCCTATTGCATACTTGCAATTCAGGTGAGGATAGATACCAATAAAGGTCAGGAAGAGCAGGGTGAGTTGCAGACTCGGCCTAGTTGACCACACCCTCCAACCCTTAATGCTCCTTTCTTCTTTGCACTCTCTGTTCATCCCGTCAGTTCTGAGTTTCATACATTTCCAGGAGAAAGTGAGGACTGCAGATGCTGGAGATCAGAGCTGAAAATGTGTTGCTGGAAAAGCGCAGCAGGTCAGGCAGCATCCAAGGAGCAGGAGAATCGACGTTTCGGGCACGAGCCCTTCTTCAGGAATGAGGAAAGTGTGCCAAGCAGGCTAAGGTAAAAGGTAAGGAGGAGGGACTTGGGGGAGGGGCGTTGGAAATGTGATAGGTGGAAGGAGGTTAAGGTGAGGGTGATAAGGTGAGGGTGATAGGCCGGAGTGGGGGTGGGGGGGCGGAGAGGTCAGGAAGAAGATTGCAGGTTAGGAAGGTGGTGCTGAGTTCGAGGGTTGGGACTGAGACAAGGTGGAGGGAGGGAAAATGAGGAAACTGGAGAAGTCTGAGTTCATCCCTTGTGGTTGGAGGGTTCCTATCACCCTCCCTTAACCTCCTTCCACCTATTGCATTTCCAACACCCCTCCCCCAAGTCCCTCCTCCCTATCTTTTATCTTAGCCTGTTTGGCACACTTTCCTCATTCCTGAAGAAGGGCTCATGCCCAAAACGTCGATTCTCCTGCTCCTTGGATGCTGCCTGACCTGCTGCGCTTTTCCAGCAACACATTTTCAGTTCATACATTTCCACTCAACTCTTTTATTAAAATGCTCATCTCTCCACTTTACAGTAAGCACTAGGTTTGCAGCCTAGTTATAAACAATCATTGCGATACACTGCAACACTCCCCCCCCCCCCTCAATGGAAGCCAATGTGATGGTGACTGCCATTGACTCAATTCCTCCCAGAAACATAGTGTGAGCCTGTAAGTTCTGAATGAGGTGGCAATGCACCAATAGATAATTGCTCTAAGATGCTGTAAGTTTGCACACAGTTAATGAGCTCTAAGAGAGTAAACTAAGACCCCTGAGAAGCATCCTGCTCTCTCCCCACACCTAGTGTTCTAGTGTCAGCATTGCAATGTAAGATGTTGGAATACTCCATACTCTAATATGTCACAATGATGTCGTGAGGTTGATGCATGTTCAAAGGCAACCCCCACGGACTGGGGCTGCAAGTGGTTACTGCTCATGGATTGTGCACAGAGATGGTGAAGAATACTTTTAACATTGACGCCAATCAGGAGCAAGCAATGATATGTGGCTGCTGTGTACCTGATTTGTCACATTAGGAATTTGTCACTGACTAGTTTCTCTCTATTGTGTGGGAGAATAGGTAAAAGTGAAATCACAACAGTGTTGCCAGACCAAAGGGCTGCTGTCTCATTCAGAGAGCGATGACTGATGGTGGTTTAACCTGAGGGTCACAATGCCTCAGGTGAGAAGAGAGATTGAGATGGAAAGTCCTTCATGGTAACCTCAGTCTGTGCAGGGGCTGAACCCAAGCCGTTGACATCACTTGCCATCACAAACCAACTGTCTAGCCAACTGAGCTAACCAACCCCTCAAGGGAGAATAATAAACTGCATATAAACGAGGCCAGATATAAACATGTGCAAATTGACCACTGCTGCTGACAAGATCCTTGTCTTACCATTCAAACCTTGGGTGGAAAATGAGATAATTTTTCTCTCCATGTTGAGCATCTAATTTTTCTGATCTCACCATATGTTCTTGATTGCCTCACCACATTGCCCATGTTATTCAGGATCTGGGAGTATTCTGCCCAGTTTCTGTTCCTGATAGAAGTCTTTAAAATTATAAAGTTAAAAATCACACAATACCAGGCTATATTCCAACAGATTTATTTGGAAGTACTAGTTTTCGGAGCATTGCTCTTTCATCAGGTAGCTAGCTCCGAAAGCTTGTCCTTCCAAATAAACCTGTTGGATTATAACCTGATGTTGTGTGATTTTTTTAATAGGTAATTTTATTGAATAAAAAAGAGAAAATTATTAAACATTTTTTACAAAATTACAAAGTAATACAAACAAGTATAAAGACCAATATAAAATTAAATAGATAAGAAAAAAAATAATAACCAAAACACAAAAAAGGGAAAAATCCAATTAACTACTAATCTATCCTACAAACAACCAAAATATAAAATAGAATATCTTACATTACTAGCGAAAAATAACAGAATAATTGAATAACTTAGTACATGCTTAAAATGGATTTACATTAAGTTGTAATAAAACCCGTATTTATAAGGGATTCCTCCTCCCAGCGGCCCCCGGACCAGCCAGAACAACTACCACACCCAGACAAAAGCCCTGGACAATATGGCCGAAATATCTGTGTCGATATAGTTCAAAAAGGGCTGCCATATTTTATAGAATAATTTGGATTTTTGGTGCACCATATTTGTGAGGAAGTCAAAGGGAATATATTCCATGATTAACCTGTGCCAATTCGAAATTCCTGGAGGAACCTCAGCTGCCCAATTCACTAAGATATTTTTCCTTGCACAAAAGGAGAGAATGGAAAATAGTTTCCTCCCATGCACCTCCAGGGAGGGTAAGTCTGAAAAACCCAGGAGAAGAGACACTGGATCCAATCTAATCTCCGTAGCTAAGATCTCTGTCCGGGCATTCGCTACTCTGTCCCAGTACCTACAGATCTTGTAACATGTCCATAAACAGTGTGTGAGAGTGCCTACTTCAATTTTGCATTTAGGACACATTGGTGATGTTCCTACATTAAATTTTGCGAGTTGTTCAGGTGCTATATGAGCCCCATGGAGTACCTTTAATTGAATAGCTTGAGTTCTATTGCAAATAGAGATCTTTCTGGAATTTTTCCAGATGTCCTCCCACATTTCTAAAGAGATTTCTAACCCCAATTCCTGGTTCCATGTTTTAAATAGTCATTCCGTGGCTTTCGATACCTCTTTGTATAATGAGTGATAAAGAGTATTGACCGAGGGTGGCCCCTTGGCCATAGTACTCTTCTTTCCCTATCCGATTTGTAGGGACTGTCTATTAATGTGGTCTTCTTCTGTGTATAATCTCATATTTGGAAATACCGAAAAAGGTCCCTATTAGGCAGTCCAAACTTTTGGTGCACTGCTCAAAAGACATCATAACTTCACCATCGAACAGGTCCGCCAAGCAAGAGATACCTCTGGACCTCGAGGTTTTAAATGTAGCGTCTGTCAGCCCTGGCTGAAAACCCGATGCCCCCACTATAGGAGTATAAGAAGAGGTTTTCTGTAGGTTACCCTCATCTTGCCGTATTATCCTCCAGACTTTAATTGTAATTAATACAATAGGGTTTTTTTTACAATAGTCCATAATAGTTCTCATCTTATCTAAAAATAAAAGATTGATGAGGAGACACTTTGCTTGGGAGGTCTCAATGTCTAACCAAATTGATTGTGGGTCACAAGAGACCCAATCAGCTACATATGATAATAAAGAGCTCAACTGATACCTCCTAAAGTCTGGGAAGTCCAGTCCTCCCCTTGCCCGTGGAAGCTGCAGCTTTTCTAATTTGATAAGGGGCTGTCCATGATTCCAGACAAAGGAACCAAGCCAGTTGTGTAGCTTATGCAATGCCAGTCTCGGCAACATCAGAGGGAGCATTCTCATAGGAAATAGGAGACGAGGTAGAATATTTTTAACTAGAGCTACTCTGCCTAAGCAGTATATTGGGAGATCTCCCCAGCGTTGTAGGTTCTGCCTTATTTTCTCTAATAGGTGCACAAAATTGGCTTTATACAGCTGACCAAATACTGGGGTGATAAAAATACCTAAGTATAGAAAACCCTCCAGTGACCACCGGAAGGGAAAACAAGATCCGTCCGGTAAGTTAGGTATACAGGCGAGACCACCCAACGACATGGCCTCCGATTTCATAAAATTGACTTTATAGCTTGAGAACATACTAAATAGATTAATCGCTTGAATTAGGCGGGGCATGGATATCCAAGGATTACTTAAGAAAAGGAGGACATCATCTGCATAGAGAGTGATTTTATGTTTACCCGAACCAACCCTCGGAGCCGCTATGTTAGGGTCAGTACGTATAGCTTCCGCTAGTGTTTCGATTACTAGCGTGAATAGTAATGGTAATCCCTGATGACAGCCTCTCTTTTATGATGTATGGTAAGACCCTCTCCAGTCTTAATGCTAACATTTTAGAAAGGATTTTAAAATCCACATTTAGCAAGGATATTGGTCTATATGATGAACAATCTTCTGGGGCCTTTCCTTTTTTAAGAATGAGAGAGATATTTGCTTCTCTCAACGAAGGCAGGAGGCAGCCCTGACTATGTGAATAATTATACATGTCCATAAGTGGACCAGCCAGTTCCCCAATAAATTCTTTATAAAACTCAACCTGGAATCCATCTGGTCTAGGTGCTTTGCCTTTCTGAAACTGTCTAATTGCATCGACTACTTCCTAGGTTGTCAGGGGAGCATTCAGGATTGACATCTACTCCGAGGTTAAGTCTGGACAGGCCAAGTTTTTAAAGAAGGACTCCATCTTCTTAGTTCTATCCTCACAGTCCTGTGATTTATACAGTTCAAAATAGAACTTTCTAAAGGCTGTATCGATCCTTTTACAATCACAAGTCAAAGTACCAGCACTTTCTCTAATGGATGTAATAGCTTAAGGGGCCTGTTTTTTCCTAGCAAGATACGCTAGGTATCTGCCTGGCTTGTCACCATATTCATATAGTCTTTGCTTTGCAAATTATATATCCCTCTTTGCTATTTGGGTGTGCGGTATTCAAGGCTGTCCTAAGGGCTGTGATCCTTTGTAGCTTAGTAATGGAGGGCCTATCAACATACGCTGACTCAGCTGCCTTCAAGTGAGCCTCGAGCAGGCACTGTTGTTCTCCCTTTTGTATTTTCTGGGTCATAGAATATAAGATGATCAAACCTCGTGCATAAGCCTTAATGGTCTCCCACATCATCAAAGGGTTACTGGCCGTATCTGAATTAATTTCCAAAAAGGTTTTGAATTCCTGAGAAAAATATTTTATAAATTTGCTATCCTTCATTAAGAACGAATCCATACGCCACTGTCCCATCATCCCTAGTCTTTACTTCCATATATACTGCAGCATGATCAGAAATTGCTATATTACCTATTTTGCAGGACAATATGGAGTTCAAAAGGGTCGAGGGAGCAAAGAACATATCAATTCTAGTATGGCACTTTGTGGGTTAGAGTAGAAAGTAAAGTCTCTGTCCTGGGGGTGAAGACACCTCCACACATCTACTAGCCCTAGCTCCTTATTCAGATCTGCCAATTATCTAGATCTATGGGATATACCCATAGTACTCTTAGGTATCCTATCTGTCTCTGAGTCCATAATACAGTTAAAATCTCCTCCTATAATTGTATGGCGGGCCCCAAAAGCCATCAACATGGAGAATGCTTCCATTACAAATTTGAAGGGGTGCGTCGAGGGCAATAAAGATTCAAAATTCCATACTCCTCTCCATATATTAGAGCTCTGATCAGTATATACCTCCCAGACTCACCTTTTATCTGGCTTAAGATTTGGAAAGGAAGATTCTTCTGAATGAGAATGACTACTTGCCTACTTTTGGAACTGAAAGATGAGAAAAAAGCCTGACCGAACCCACCCTGTTGCAACTTTAAGTGCTCTTTATCAGTAAATGTGTCTCCTGTAAAAGAGCTATGTCAACCCTTTCTTTTTTGAGATTTAATAATATCTTCTTCCTTTTGATTGGTGAATGACTCCCCTTGACATTCCAGGTGCACTATCTAAGCGAATGACTAGCCATGATGGTCCAGGCAGGCCCGAGACCCCCCAGGAGGAAGGACCCCACCCAAAAAACCTGGAATAAAGACCATAGAAAATTCACAAAAGCAAAAATTCTTTAAGACATTGACACCAACACAATTAAAAACTATTCCTGAGTAAAAAAAAATGCAAACACATTTAAAAGGAGACTTTCCCCCTTGCTCCCAAGGGGCGTAACTACCTATTAATAACCCCACCATAACCTCTCCTAACTAGTGCCCCGCCCTCGGTCCAGGCATTACAGAATGGAATAGACAAATGCAAGTGTTCTATGAAACCAAAGTTAACAGTGAGTGACCCATCCTCCTCCCCCACACCAACACCTTGGTGCGTTTAGCAAGCATAATACAAAATATAAACATATAAAACTACAAAGTTACAGTCCCAGCAAGTATTAGATAACTAAGTAAAATGTCAGAAGAAGAAAACCCTGCTATAAAAAAAGGTTGAAAGAAACAAAACCCCCCTCCCATTCAAATCGAATAAACCGCACGACCTGTAAAAAAAATCAAATAGAGAGTAACAAATAAGCCCCCCTCCCCACCCCCGGGAAAGATAATGGAAAAAAAAAGATGAAGAAAGGAAAAAAAAGGGTAAACCGGGGTGGGAGGGAGGGGCAAAATAAAATCATTATCCATACAGTTTAAGTTCCATAGAGAGTCCAAGACTTCTTTGCCTTTTCCGGTGATCCAAATTTATATACGGACCCTCCATGGCTGAAGCGCAGCGTTGCCGGAGAATGCATAGAGTGTTGGATATTTAGGTCTCTTAGATGCTTCTTTGCCTCATCGAATCCCCTCCTCTTGCAGACCCACGGCTGGAGAAAAGTCCTGGAATAATATTATCCTGGCACCCTTGTGCATCATGGCCTGGGGATCCTTCCCCAGGACTCTGGAGGCTTCCAGGAGCATCTGCTTCTCTGTATAGCATTGGGGCCAGAACAGAACCGGGTGGGTACGCTGGTCCAACCTGGGCCTGTGCACAGCAACCCAGTGGGCCCACTCCACCCGCACCTGGCCTGGTCCTGACCTCAACTTTAATATTTGTGGGACCATTGCTCCTCAAGGTCTACAAGCTGGCCTTCCTATTCCGTTCGGGAAGGCCCAGCAACCAAATTATTTTTTCGATGGCCCCGATTATCGAGGTCATTGATGCGCACTTCCAGGGTCCGGATTCACTGCTCGAGAGCCCAGACCCAGCCCACAGATGAATCGTCAGCAATCTCCGAGGCCGTGGCCCTTTGTTCTGCCCCTCCAATGTGCTGTTTAAGCTTTTCAATTTCTCAGTCATGCTTCTGCAGCACGACCGAGAATAACTCCCACCTGGTCCTGGACCCTTCAATGATGGTGTCGATCTTCTCCTGGAGCTTGTTGATCCCGCAGATCAGGCTCACCTTTGCAGGTAAATCCCCCGAAGCGGCCACAGACGTCTCCGCTGCTGCGGGAAGGGATGGGGGAGAGGACCCTGTCTGTTGTGAGCTACGTGACTTTTTGCCTTTAGTCATTTTAATAACAACACCAAACTGTCCAAGTTTGATGTAAAATGACTAACTATGCTGGGCAAAAGCTATTTTAAATGATTTAAGAAGGGTGGTGAAGGCGGGTGCCCCACTTTGCCCGAGTCTTAGGCAGAGCACTACAGACTCAGACTTGCTGAGTCACTGTCATCTTTAGATTAGATTACTTACAGTGTGGAAACAGGCCCTTCGGCCCAACAAGTCCACACCAACCCTCCGAAGTGCAACCCACCCAGACCCATTCCCCTACATTTACCCCTTCACCTAACATTACGGGCAATTTAGCATGGTCAATTCACCTAACCTGCATATCTTTGGGCTGTGGGAGGAAACCGGAGCACCTAGAGGAAACCCACCCAGACACGGGGAGAATGTGCAAATTCCACACAGAGAGTTGCCCAAGGTGGGAATTGAACGTGGGTCTCTGGCACTGTGAGGCAGCGTGCTAACCACTGTGCCACCATGCCACCGTTGTGTGATTTTTAACTTTGTCCACCCCATTCCAACACCTGCACTTTCACATCAATTAAAATTATAAACAACCAAATAGGATGCATGTGAACTGTTTGATTGGACAGCATTGGAAGGGGCTCATTGGTAATCCAAAGCACATTGGGTGGCAAGGTGGTTAGCATTGCTGCATCACAGTGACAGGGCCCCAGGTTCGATTCCAGCCTGGGACGACTGTCTGTGTTGAGTTTGCATATTCTCCCTGTGTCTGTGTAGGTTTCCTCTCACAATCCAAAGATGTATAAGTTAAGTAAATTGTCCATTGTGGTCACGGGTAAATGTAGAGTAAAAAATGGGGGAATGGGTCTGGGAGGGTCACTCTCTCTGGAGAGTTGGTGTGGACTTGTTGGGCCAAATGGCTTGCTTCCACAATGTAGGAATTCTTCTATGATATCTTTATAGATGGCATTGACAGTGTTAATGTAGAGATGTCTCCTCTGAAACCAAATCCAGGGGCCATGAATCCAACAGAGAAATTTCTTTATTCAGAGACTGCTTAGAGAATATGGAACTCATGGCCACAAAGAAACGCTGAGGTGAACAGTATGGATGTATTTAAGGAGAAATTAGGTAAACATCCGTGGGAGAAAGGAATAGCTGATGTTCTATTAGGTTAGATGAGAATGCATGGATGATAGTTGAACCAATTGAGGTGAATGGTCTATTTCAGTTGTGCACAGACTGTGTAATTGCTGTCTGGCAAATCCTTCTGGAAATGAGCATAGTCTGCCTTGTTACACAGCTGAAGCCACCTCCTCATATCTACATTAGCCCATGCTCAGGCTAGGGCAGCAAAGTGCAACAGTAGATACAAAACAAAACCCATAGAATGAGCTACTTCATTTGCTCAGAGAGAACAGCATTGAAAGGAAAAAAATCGTATATTATACTTACCAGTGCATTTATAAATAGATATGCAGCATATCGTTGTAAGTATTAGATTTATGTTTGCACCATAAAATGGTGGAACCATGGTATATAAAAATACTGTAGTTGTGAAAATAATGGGAAAACATCTCCACATTTTATATCGTAAGTTATGTGTGCTATTTATCAAACAAGTGCTCAAGCACATAGTCATCTGTGGCCTAATGACCAATTGTTGACCATGCTCCTTTAGCAGTGAGGGATAAGCAGGCTTTCTTTTGGATCAAATTTATTCCAAGATGACACATAGTGTAATAGAAAATATGAAGTCAGTCAACACACCATTTAACTCAATAATCCAATTAAGTTAAGCAGGTTTGTAAGACAGCAAGACAATATTGATGACTGTCTGTCAGCCAGTCAAACTTAATAATTTTTTATGAAAAAGTAGATCAGTTACAGAGAGCTGGGAACCTTCAGACTTAACAGCCAGTTGCTAGTAGCAGGAAGATTACTAATGCTCTGTGCTATTAAACTGCAGAGTATTACAGATATTTTTCAAGTAACCTGTTCAAAGATGCTATTACAAGCTTCTGAAGCAGACACGACTTGAATCTAGGCCTCCTAGCTTTGAGATAGATACAGAATACTACTACTGTCTCACAAGAGCCCCTATACAGGATTTCCTACTTGCCTGTTTTGATCAATCAAGCATGACGATAGATTAAAAATGAACTAAATGTCTCACAGCAAACAATTTTAATTTCTTAGCATGCCTAAGTGATGCTTTCAGTGAATAATAAGCCACCTTTAGTACAATATACTCCTGAACAAAGTAATAAACAGATATGAAAATGCCATTCCATCTGTCGATCCCAATCCTGAGGACAAATTCATGGGAGACTATCATGATTGTGGAAGAACTACAGTCCAATATTGTCGGCTTTTGGCTGATGAATTTTAGCCATTTCTATCAATTACTGTTTGGAATGGAATGGAATCATCATTCCACACAAGGAATCAAAGAACAGACCCTGATAACTAGAAAGTAATATACCAAAGATCTTGTCAGAGGTGAAAGCAGCCTCGAAGCTCAACTATCTTAAATAAAAATCTTTGAGTGTCAGTTCCAAATATTGATCGTTCTTCATATGGAGGACTTCCTGAAATCAATTTCAAGCGATGCAGCTTCCAACCTCTTCTGAAAGTTACTGCCAAACATACAGTACTACCAATTTTCAATGTGTAGGTAAGGAATAGAAGCAGATCCTTAGGTATTCTGGAGATGATTAATAATGGAATATGAGCAGTTAATGCAAGAAATGCACGGAAATGCATTTAAAGACCTTAAGCCACTTTGGACCTGCAGTCATTGTTCTTGAAAGCACATTAAAAAGTGCCTCTTATTTTAAACATTTCATTGCATAATTAAGATTACTTTCTTCTGAGATGATTGTTCAATGGATGAAAAAGTCAAGATTGTGGCAACAGCTGAAAATTACAGAAACAAAGGCTTAGAGCAAAATCATCACCTGATTCAAGGACAAGAACTCAGAGTAACTACATCGCCATCTTGATAAACCCAATTATCTCAGTAATATGATGTATCTCCTGCAGACTGGTTGGAGATATTTCTACCTAGTGCACAGTGATCATGATAGTATTGGTTAGCTTAGTTGGCTACAATGTGATGCAAAATAATGCTAAAAGCTTTGGGTTTAAATGGTCACTCTAAACTCTAAAATAACAAAGAGCTACCTTTTCCCCAGCCCACCCCCCTCCTATTTATCTCCCAGCCCCCTTGCCGCCCCTCCCCAACCATTCCTGATGAAGAGCTCATGCTTGAAATGTTAACTCTCCTGATCCTCAGATGCTGCCTGACGGGCTGTGCTTTACTAGCACCACACTTTTCAACTCTGATCTCCAGCATCTGCGGTCCTCACTTTCTCCCTCTTCTGTCAGGCAGACAATACAGAAGCTTGAACACACGCACCATCAGGCTCAAGAACAGCTTATTCCCTGCTGTAGTTAGACTGATGATTGGACCTCTCTAACTTCAAATAATGTTGATCTTACTTTGTGCACCCTCCTACTGCAGCCATAACCCTGTATGCTTCACTTTAAGCACTCCATGATCTGTATGTCCTTTTTGCTATGATCTGCCTGTACTGCTCGCAAACAAAGCTTTTCACTGTACCTAGGTACATCTGATTACAATAAAGCAAATCAAACTCCTCTTATAGTATGTGTCCACTTTCTGGGTGATTCATTGTAAGGTTTTAGACCAAAACATTGCAGATGCAATACTTAACATAATGGCAATAATTGATTCATCAGAATTTTAGGGCTGCTTGTTTGAGATTGAAGTGAAGGAGAGTGAAGTGCTATACTCTCCTTTTAAGCTACATTGTACAGGAATTGGAAGTGTTTGATGTGAATAGCAAAAATATGCCATTTGCCCTTGTTCATATTTACTTGGAAGAACAAACAATATATACTAAATGTCATGTACAGTGAATGTGGAGAATGAATCCTCCCCTGAATTAATTCAAGGGAGTGTTGTACTACAGTAACCTTTATACTAGCTCCTTTTGCCTTTTACTGGAATTAGAATTCAATAATAATTTCATTCTTAACTAACTAGGATAGTTATTACACATCAATAATCAAGCTCTGTTTTGGAAGCTGTAACTGGCAGATGACAACAGTTCAAAGGTTCACTGGAATCAAATTAATGAATGCATGAAAATTTTCTACAGTCCATTTTCCTGCTAATTAGCATTTCAGGATCAGTTTGTCCTTTGAGAGAAACGATTGTTGAACCACCACTTTTTCATTTCTGATTTCAAATGCTTGGCAAAAACTCTGTTCGTCCACCACACACATTGTTGCAACTGTTAAATGTACTCTGATGCAGATATGAGGTAAAATTGACATTTTATTGCTCTAGATATTTTTAAAGTTAAGAATATAACAATAAAATAAAGTTTTAAGAGTCAACCACATTGTTGTCGGTTTGGAGTCATGTGTAGGTCAGACCAGGTAAGGATGGCAGATTTCCTTCTGCTAAAGTACATTAGTGAAACAGATAGGTTTTTCCCAATAATTGACAATTGTTTTATGGTCACCATTACACTCTTAATTCCAGATTTTTAACATTAAATTCAAATTCCAACATCTGCCGTGGCAGGATTCAAACCCAAATCCCTCGAACATTATTTGGGGCCCTGAATTAATAGTTATCTAGTGATAATGCCATCATCTCCCCTAAAATTTAGTACAGGTGTATAGGTATAACGTAACAATAAACTTATGTAGCTACATGCTGCTTTTAATAATCAGCAGCTTTAAATTCCCTAATAGCAAATTTTATTTTTCACACATGACAGAGGAAATGATTTACCATATTTGCAGTGCTATATAAAATAACAATACAGCAAATTGCAGAATTACAATGAAAAAAATTCACATTTCAGATTTCCATAAAAATGAAGTATTTTATTATATGAATTTTAATTTTGTGGAAATTTTATTTGAATATTTGAACAAGTACTTGCTCTGAAGGTATCAGGGGTCATTAAGTTGTCATTTACACCATTTTCTTAAGTGGTGATGGAAATTTTTAATATCTTCCCTGTAAAGACCAGTGAGGAATGAATGAATGAAAATAATTGATTCTTCATTTTAACCAGGCTTTAGCAATAGACAAGGGCAAGTTCTAAATTGGAGGAAGGCCAATTTTGATGATACTAAGCAAGAACTTTCAAAAGTTGATTGGGGGCAGATGTTCACAGGTAAAGGGATGGCTGGAAAATGGGAAGCCTTCATAAATGAGATAACAAGAATTCAGAGACAGTATATCCCTGTTAGGGTGAAAGGCTAGGCTGGTAGGTGTAGGGAAAGCTGGATGACTAGAGAAATTGAGGTTTTGGTTCGGAAAAAGAAGGAAGAATATTTCAGGTGAAGACAGTAGAGATCGAGTGAATCCTCAGAAGAATGTAAAAGGTAGTAGGAGCATACTTAAGAGGGAAAACAGGAGGGCAAAAAGGAGACATAAGATAGCTCTGGCAGAGTTAAGGCGAATCCAAAGGGATTTTAAGAACATATTAAGGACAAAAGGTAATTAGGGAGAGAATAGGGAGCCCCAAAGATCAGTAAGGCAGCCTATGTGTGGAACCACTGGAAATGGGGAAGATACGAAACAAGTATTTTGCATCAGTGTTTACTGTGCAGAAGGACATGGGGGATAAAGAATATGGGGAAATAGATGGTGACATTTTGAAAAATGTCCATATTACAGAGGTGGTGGTACTGGATGTGTTAAAATGCATTGAAGTGGATAAATCCCCAGGACCTGATCAGGTGTATCCTGTGGGAAGCTTAAGTGATTGCTGGGCCCCTTGCTGAGATATTTGCATCATCAATAGTCACAGATGAGGTGCCAGATGACTGGAGGTTGGCTAACGTGATGCCACTGTTTAAGAAAGGTGGTAAGGAAAAGCCAGGGAACTATGCACTGGTGAGCCTGACATTGTTGGTGGGTAAATTGTTGGAGGGAATCCTGAGGGACAGAATTTTCATGTATTTGGAGAGGCCAGGACTGATTAGGGATAGTCAACATGGTTTTTTGCATGGGAAATCATGTCTCACGAACTTGATTGAGTTTTCTGAAGAAGTAATGAAGAGGATTGATGAGGGCAGAACAGTGGACGTGATCCGTATGGACTTCAATAAGGCGGTCAACACGGTTCCTCATGGAAAACTGGATAGCAAGGTTAGGTCTCATGGAATACAGGGAGAACTAGCTATTTGGATACAGACCTGGCTCAAAGGTAGAAGACAGAGACTGGTGGTGGAGGGATGCCTTTCATGACTGGAGGTTACCAGTGGTGTGCCATAAGGATTGATGCTGTGTCCACTGCTTTTTGTCATCTATATAAATAATATGGATGTTAACCTAAGAGGTATAGTTAGTAAGTTTGAGTATGACACCAAAATTGGAGGTGTAGTGGACAGTGAAGAAGGTTACCTTAGATTACAACGGAATCTTGATCAGATGGGCCAATTGGTTGAGGAATGGCAGATGGAGTTTAGTTTAGATAAATGTGCGGTTCTGCATTTTGGAAAGGCAAATCAGAGCAGGACTTACACACTTAATGGCAAGCTCCTGGGGAGTGCTGCTGAACAAACTGACTTTGGAGTGCAGATTCATAGTTCCTAAAAAGTTAAGTTGCAGGTAGATAGGAGAGTGAAGAAGGCATTTGGTTTGCTTTCCTTTATTGGTCAGAGCAATTGGGAGGTTGTGTTGCAGCTGTACAGGACATTGGTTAGGCCATTTTTGGAATATTGCATGCAATTCTGGTCTCCTTCCTGTCAGAAGGATGTTGTGAAACTTGAAAGGGTTCAGAAAAGATATACAAGGATGTTGCCAGCGTAAAGATTTGAGCTACAGGGAGAGGCTGACTAGGCTGGGGCTATTTTTCCTGGAGCATCGGAGGTTGAGGGGTGACATTATAGACGTTTATAAAATCGTTGTTGTGGTTCTGTTCGCCGAGCTGGGAACATCCATGAACACCAACTAGCCACGAAACGACATAACCAACTATCCTTTGTATCCACACACGCAGATGACAAGCAACATGAATTCGACTGGGACAACACTACTATTATAGGACAAGCCAAACAGAGAACAGCCAGGGAATTCCTAGAGGCATGGCACTCATCCACAGATTCAACCAATAAGCACATCGACCTGGACCCAATATACCGACCACTGCAGCGGACAGCTGGAACTGACAACCGGAAGCGGCAGATACAAACCACTATAAATGCCGGAGGAAACATCACAGAAGCGCTTCACAGGAGGCTCCCAAGCACTGAGGATGTCACCTAGACAGGGGGGCGAAACACGTCTGCAACACAAATTCCCAGCTCGGCGAACAGAACCACAATAACGAGCACCCAAGCTACAAATCTTCTCACAAACTTTGTTTATAAAATCATGAGGGGCATGGATAGGATAAATAGACAAGGTCTTTTCCCTGGGGTGAGCGAGTCCAGAACTAGAGTGCATAGGTTTAAAGTAGGAGAGGGGAAAATTTAAAAGGGACATAAGGGTCAACTTTTTCACGCAGACGGTGGTGCGTGTATGGAATGAGCTGCCAGAGGAAGTGGTGGAGGCTGGTACAATTACAACAGTTAAAAGGCACCTGGTTGGATATACAAATAGGAAGGATTTAGAGGGAAATGGGCCAAGTGCTGGCAAATGGGACTAGATTAGGTTAGGATATCTGGTCGGTATGAGTTGGACTGAAGGTCTGTTCCCATGCTGAATATCTCTATTTTTAATAGCAGATAACATCCCTTTCACCACTTAAATTTGAAAACACATTCAAACAGCTCAAGGATAAAAACACATTCATTTTACGATCAATAAAATTGTTCTCATTTACGGTGTGGGTGCTCAAAATTATCTGATTATCCAGGTCATCACCAAATCACAGCAGCAAGATCATGTTTATTGAGAAAGTAACATTGATTCCAGTTACTATAGATTAAATTCATCCTGTTAAGGTTCTCTGAAATATTGAGATCATAGCAATTTAGAAGTTTGCAATACTGCATTTACACTAACAAGCTGCCAATTCAGGTTTTAGAAGCATTGATTTTCCAAATCACTCAACTTTACAGTTTAGGAATCAAGCAATTCTTGCAACATAAACTCAATGCAGCGTTCTTGTACAACTTTCACTGGGTAATGATATCCAGCGAAACTGAAAAGATGACCAGATATGATGGCTCTGACAATCTGTTTTGCCAGAATCCATTTGCCCACAATTGCCAGACATTGGGTACCAGAGACAAACATAATGCAACAATAAAAAGTATATACTTTGTGTTATTTGGCCTCATTCTATTTGTAGACACAATCTTTAGAATGGTATTAGTTTCTCTCAAGTTAGCAGTTCTCCCTTGGCAGAGCTGGCCTAAGTTCACCACTGTCCAGTGATTGCCAGGACCTTTTAAGCTGCAAATCTGCATTCTAACACAGCAGAATGTGCCAAAGCACTAAATACCTACATGTAATAAAACAAATCTGCAATGTAGATTTACTTAAACAGCTAAACTAGAAAACAGATTTGAATATCTGCTGTTAAAACGGAATCTCCAAAAATTCAATAAACTTATTTAGACTTTGTTCCTTCAGTTCGGTGAGAGACAATGGGCAGCAAGATTCCACTGATAGCCCCTCACAATCTATTTTGTTTGAGCCCAGGTGGTGTCACTCTCTTGCTGGGTCTTCCTTTGGATGGTCCCATCTTCTTTTGGCATCCCGTCAACTACTGGCATGGGCATGCATCTGGGAGGCCAGATACAATGTCCTACCAGTCTCTCAAGTCTGTCATGATGCATCTCAGACCAGACTTGCTCATTGTTGATATTCTCTCTCCCATTGATACCCAGGATCTTACATTGGCAATGTTGGTATCCAACTCCTCTCTTCCATATTTCACTGGCATTGATTGTGCTGGTACTACTCTGCACGTGTAGAACCAAAACATCACAGCTATATTGATGGTGCTGGATGGCTTGGGAGTGTGCAGTTACTGGAAGACCAACACTGTTTTGCTAATTCTTGTGTGGACTTTGATCTTTACATCACACTCGAGATGTAGCTTCCTAGCGAGGGAAAGTGGTCATCATCCTCTATTCTTATGGCCCAATGGTAGTGGGGAATCCCTTGTTGCAGTTCAGTTATCATAGTTTTGGTCTTTTCACAGCTGTAGATCAACTTTAGCGTTATATTCAACAATGGTCATTGTGTCTTTGGAGTGTGCATGATTCTTCAGTCAGCAAGGTATTATTGTCTGTGAAATCTAGGTCCAATCGATGATATTGCCATCAAATATAGCATTTCTCATGATGAAATCAATCACCAAGAGGAAAAGGAATATGCAAAGTATAAAGCCTATGATTATGCTGCAAGGAGTCCATGCGATTCTTATTGAAGCATCTGGTGTCTTGTTTTAAAGATACACTTCAGGATGCTGTGCTATCAGTGATTGCTGATGGGTGCTATTGAAAACTTTAGTGAAATTAATTAGGTCTGGATAGCAGCGGTTTCTAATATTGTAGGAACTGCAGGCAACAGCGCCTAAGTGTAAAGATCTGCTCACTGCGTGATCTGCCACCCAGAAACATGCCTGATCTATTTCTGCCTTTAATCTGTTGCAGAACCACATGCTGAGGACTTTGCCAGTTACAGTGTAGCAGTTGTTGAATTTCCTTTTTGTTGGGAACATCATGATTACCGCTCCCCTCTAGTCAACTGTGATGTCCTCTGTAGTCTAAATCCTTAAAATTGATTTAGAGAACTCTGCCATATTTCAAGAACCTTGCTGGTATCTGGTCAATGGTGCCTTCAGGCTCTCGAATTAAAAAACAAAAACTAAAGACTGATAAACAGGCTGTCAAAAAAAAATTGTAGTGTTCATGCCTCCACACAGCTGATAAAAGATTTCACCTTGCGCTTTCACTGCTTCATTAGAAATGCAACTTTTTGCAAGTCACTTCACCTACTTTGCTCTTTACTCCCTTTGAATGGATTGTCCTAGCTGTCCACATTCACAATTATATTGGACCAACATGCGGCTGCATAGATCTCAGTAGTAGCAACAGTGACACCAATAGCATCAACTCCCTTTGCAAACCCACAGGTCAGACAGACATAGGGATGTAGCTCGAAAGTAGTAATACAGGAATTGTCAGGTGACAGAGGATCTTGCTTGAATTTATCTGGGCAATGCCTTAAGGTCAGGCTGCAGGGTATTGCACAAGTCCACAGTTACCTGGAACAGGACCTCCTTCACTGTGGCCCAGGTGAGCATCCATTCCTAGCTGCTAAGAAAGTAAATATTAAAAAAGGCTACCTTCGGATCTCTGCCTCTCTTTGGAGTTACAATTTTCAGTGAGAGAAGAAAGCAGAGGAACTTAGTGTGAGAAACTAAAACGTGACTACAGGATGCAGTGTCAACATTTGTGAAGTCTGACTGTGAGATGTCAGCAAGATCAGGATAAGCATGCATGTTATCCTTTCGATGGGGATGTGAGGAGCTGCATGGAAAGAGATGAATGAGTGAAGGTGCAGGGTGGTCTGGGGAGTGGTGTGCAGGAGAATGCTTGGTTACAGAGTATGGGCATTGCCACTTTAAAGTGTTTTGTCACTCACATTTGCACCCTCCTGAGATCTCCTAACATGTGGGCCACTGTCCCCAGGTTTTAGGATCTATAATCCTACTGCTCACTTTCTCTACCAGCTCCATCCATAGTTGTTTCATTAGAGAGGCTCTTCTTTCTTTGGTCCTCCTAATGGGAAGCAGCAATTCACTTCAGTTGCTCTGATCCTACAGCAGTGCCTCCAAATTAGAGTCAGGGACATCGTGGGAAGGGAAGGCTACTTTCCTACCTCTTTTCCATTGCAGTGGTTGTTGAAGCCTTAAGAAGCTGTTGGATGCCTTTAAATAAAATCCTAGCTTTGACAAGGGGACTTAAGAGAGGAAGTTGTTCACTTATCTCTGTGGTTGGTGGGGAAACACAGAAACTGAGTTAAAGAGTAAACCTACCATCAGACAAGCAGGTTCCTGATCCCATGTCAGGAGCAGATCTATTTCAAGAAAGTTCTGTCCATTCACCTTACCAGTGAGCATTTACAATACTTTCTCCTTTTAATTTGTGAATTTCAAGATATTACTTTTGTGTTAATTGTAGATTAGATTGCTATGATTTACTATAATTCAGTTACATTCAGTTTTTGTTTTGAACAAATTATGTCAAACCAGCATTTCTTGTTGCATGAACTTCACATTGCTCCCTTCATCTAGAAACATTTGCTTGAACAAACATTTTCACCAGAGGTGATCAACACAGCTCAGTTACTCGCTGTTAGGAAGGACTTGTATATGCAGGCAGGGTTTTTTCTGCTACATTAGCACTCAACTTGATAATTCAGCTGGAAAATAGATACATTTATTCTCTCATTGAGCCACTTGCACAAAACTAATATTTCACTGCCATAAACTAAATTTTATTTTTAAATAGATAGTAAAAGGGCCATTTTAAATAAAAGACAACTTTTATTTAAAATAAATGCATTTATACATGTTTTCAAAATTAATGTTATGCTCCACTTAGGAGTTGGTGGCACAATTTCAGCTAGCTGTTACAATGAAACATGATATAATTAAGCAAGACTCAAAAAATTAATTTTCTTCTATTAAACTTTTAGTGTTACCTATCGATACCTGCAAAAGCATATTAAAAGCGAATACATTGTAAGCACATTCTGTAACTGATTTGTGATGCTATAGATTAAAAACTGTACAATTATATAAAACTTGTGTTTTTACATTAGTTACATGAGAAAAACAAATACTTCATATAGAATTACTTCATAATGTACTGGAAAGATTTTATATCTTAAGAAAATAAAAGAGGTAACTAATGCTGGTGATTAAAACAGCTTCACATAATACTATAAAGTGTAAAAAAAAGTTTGGCAATATAAAGAACAATATGTAAATGAAACTAATAAACAGACATTCAGGTAAGCAAGCTAAAAACAATGAGCTGTGTATTTTTGTTTTATTTCCAAACAAAACTACCTTCATTTTCAAAGTTTCTGTAGTAGTCTTGGATTTGTGTTGGGAATTTTTATCTTGAAAGTTAGAAATAGACATTTAAAAGTTTGATAAATATTTTATATGTTCTTTTCTGCCCTTGACATTACACTTTGTGGATAGCTTACGTATTATATTATATGGCTTGTTTCAAGGCAAACTTTGAAACAGATTTCTAACGAGGGGTCTTTCAAGTTGCGTGTCAGAAGGAGAGATCATGCCAATTCCAAAAGGAGCTGGTTACTGTTAGTGCACATACAGTGTTAACTAAATTTGGTAACTAAAACAAAAAGTCCATGGTAAAAGATTACAGTACGAGGCGCTTGCTGGAATAAGCAGCATATGTTGAGTAACAGCACTCATTTCTAACAAAGGCATTTTAATGGCCTGGATATATGTTTCTTTGATTTGCTGTCACATCCAACCGCTGGTAAGCTTAAAGAACATATCTTCATCCAAGCTTTCATTCTGGTCTTTAGCTCGCGTCGACAAGAAGATGTAACCACCAATGAATTCGTGAACTACTTTGCAGTCAATATCACCACAGATAAAAGAAAGCCGAATGTCATCTGCAAACTCGACAGTCACCTAAAAGTGGACACAGAACATGTAACACACTTATAAAAGCTACTGGTACTTTCTCCCTCCAACAGGTCAGTAGAATAAAAGCAACTAATGAAAAATATGAATTCCCATCTTTAGAAGCCTCAGAAAGAAATCACTCAAGGTGAAGACGCTTCCTTTTCCAGCAGATTTGTTGCTTGTTTTTTGATAAACATGCTTTGCAATTCTTATTCAATACTAATACTCCATGCCGCATTTTCAATAATTGCCTATTCTTTAATAAGTTTTATTTGGCCAAAAGATACACCAAGAAATGAATTTGTCTAATATAAAAATGTTATTTTAATCCACTTGCTGTTTTATACTAGCTTACCGTTGTGTAAATTGTATGTTGGAAAATCAACTCAAATTATTGTGCAACATGAAAATCTATTTAAGGGCAATGATAGGAGAAGAAGCAAAATTTAAAAACTGGGAGGAAAAAAATTAGAATTTGTTTCCTCTTTCATGTTGTTTCCTGTATCTCAACAGTAAAGGTTGCAAGATCAGTTATAATATTTTTAAATCAAATTATTCCCATCCCATATGCTCTATATACTCTATGTACTATGTATCAAATAACTGACTAGAATCTATAATAACTTGCACTTTCAAATGTATTTGATTCATCTGCAATTAAAACTTGAGATATTTCAAGCTTGATTTTGTTACTTGTACATGATATCTGATTCCGCTGCTTGTCTCACATAACCATTGATCAAGTATAACTATACAAAATACATATTGTGATAACATCCAAGTTATAATAACCTAAGTTGCCAAGTTTCAAGTTTCTTTAAAATGCAAAGGATTCAGTACAGTTCTAATTAAATCATACCATTTTGATCTCCCAATTTACATTCCACTGTTTCATGTTGCTGAACCTCCATGTCTTGATTGCATCTCCGGTGCTTGAATCCATCCTGATCAACCTATTGTAGGCTATGCCAATCAGATCATCTTTCTTACTTCCTTGAAATCTAAATTGTAACATATTTATTACATTTTTACAGAAAATTTCATTGGATGGCAGCAAATACTAAATTCTTTTTAAACAAAATATTCAATACATTCTTCATAAATGCCATATATTGCAACAACCTAAAGTACAACAAAATACTGAACAAATATTAAAAATTATTCTTTGAAAACTATTCATTTTACATTTGTTTTCACTGCATGTTGCAGCAAGACACTAAGCCCATAAACGTAAACTACAAGTTCCCAGAAATGCAAGTGATCACACAGCACAAGTCCTTCAATAAATTTTAAAATATCTGGTCTTTTCAAGAAAATCCAAAAAATAAAGAATCAAATATTCTAGAACTGATTGTTTGAAATTAAAATTGCTTGTGCAAGATCAAAATTTAATGTAGCCAACCATTTTAAACAGCAAGACTACTTTCGATAGAAATTAGCAACTTTTTTGAAATAAAAATCAGAATAACCCATCTCGAGTAGAAACCAGTCCATTCGTAATAACTTTTGCTAAAGTAGCAGCAAATGTATAGACCATTTTAGTCCACAGAAAGACTAATTGCAAAGAGATATTTCTGTGATCAGTTTTTTTCATATTTAAATGAGGTTTCAAAAGGCCCATTTGATAGTCAGTGCTGAATTTTTAAATATTAAATTTCATTCCAGTCCAGTAGGGGTGTCATGGTGGCTTTTCAATTAGCACTGCTGCTTCACAGCACCAGGAAACAGAATTAGATTTCCTTTGTGTGCTTCAGTTTCCTCTCACAATTCAAAAATGTGCATGTTAGGTGGATTGGCCATGCTAAGTTGTCCATTGTGTCCAGTGATGTGTAAATTAGGTGGATTAGCCGTGGGAAATACAGGGTGATCGGCGGGGAGGTCTGGGCGGGATGCTCTTCAGAGAGTCAAGGTGGACTTGCTGGGCTAAATGGCCTGTTTCCACACTGTAGGGATTCCGTCTACAAGAAAGTGAATCAGCCACAACCTAAGATATAACACTGCAGCCATTTATAAAAACATCATTCACTTTACAGCCTACAGTGAAGTGATGATGACAATTACTATATTCAAACTGGTAAGCAATACTCCAGGGAATTTCCACAGGATGTATCTCTCAAAAATGATGTATTTAAGTGGTTCGTTTTTAATCTCTGTCTGCATTGCTGACTTTTCTGATGCAACTTCAGAACACAAAATATAGGCACCTCAAGTAAAGACAATCTGCTTCTGAAATGAGTTTAAAACAAGGATGGTTGACAAGTAGATTGATTCCAGAGTGTGATACTGGAAATGCACAACCACTCGGAGCTTCCGAGGAGCACCAGAATCGACATTTCAGGCATAAGCCCTTCACCAGGAATGAAGCTCATTCCTGATGCAGGGAGTTTGCCCAAAATGTCGGCTTGTCTGCTCAGATGCTGCCTGACCGGATGTGCTTTTCCAGCCCCATACTCTTGACTCTGATCTTCAGCAGCTGCAGTCCTCACTTCCTCCAAGTAGATTGTTTGATCACCCAAGGAGGATTATAAATTTATCAATTATAAAGCAACAATAATTTCAGTTATTCAATTTATTGATGATCTAAAGGTTAAGAGGTAGAAACTCTGCATGTTCTCAAAAGCATGTGGCATAGTTGTGCAACAACAAAATATACTATACTTCCAGGTATAGGCCAATGCAACTCATTCAACTTACCGCACAGTAATTTGGGAAAAAATGAAACTGTCCATTTTGGCAAATAGAATAAAAAAGTATATTAGCTAAAAGATAAGAGATTGCAGTCCTGTGAGGTAGAGAGGGATTTGGGTGTTCTAGTGCATGAATTATAAAAGACTGTAGAAGTATGAGGGTACAGCAAATAACTAGGAAAATTGCTAGAATGTTATCATTTATTGTGAGGAACATTGAATACAAATATAGGCAAGTTATTCTTTAATTCCTGGGGGTTCTGGTGAGACTGAATTGGAATACTGTATACAGTACACAGTCTCCTCATTGAAAGAAGGATGTACATGTTTTGGAAACAGTTTGGGGCTGGGTTGTTTTATGGTTAAGGAAGCTAGGTATATATTTGCTGGAGTTTACAAAACTAACAGGTGACTCAATTGAAACATTAAGGATCGTGGTAAGGTTATTGTGGAGAGGATGTTTCCTCTTGAGAGAATCTAGTAGTAGGAGTCACTCATTTAAAATTCTGATGATACAATTATGGAGGTGTATTTTGTCCTGGTTTCTTTTGAAGAGAGGTTTTGATCCATAGGTGATGAGCTGCCTCTTCCAAGCCAATAAACAACTTGTGAGGCTTTGGGTTTTTATTTAAAGTTGGAACAATAGAAGCAGCATGAATGGGTGGAATTAAGTTTCCACAGAATCAGGATTTTAGTTTAGCACCAGTAGCTGTTGGGATTTTGAAGCTGGTGGTGGAAGCTGCTACATCACTCTCTCTCCCTCTCTCTGTATGTTACAGCTAAAAGCTTGGGTTCTCTCTCTGGCTCACATAATTCTTGCAGCAATCTGTTTTACTGACTTTGTTTTTGTCAAGGGTGTGTCTATGGGATGTTACTATATTGGAACAGTTGCTGTTTAGTAGTAAATAACCTTTTATTTTGTTAAGTTTTCTAACTGAGTTAAAGTTATACCAATTCTTTATTTTGCTTGTATTTTAACTATAGAGTAGAGATAAAGTTTGTTTTGCTTAAAGCGAAGTAGTGTAACCAACTAAGTTACCTCTGAAACATAGCATTGTACGCTTGTCTTTAAATAAAATTTAGGGTCTAGGTTATCTCCATGATATATTCAAAGGGGATTTGGTCTGCTCCACAACAAAACTAGGAGTAGGAGGCCATTCAATCCTGCTCTGCCATTCAATATGATCATGGATGATCCTCTATCTCAATGCCATATTCCCATTTACATGTGATCTCCATTGATGCTTTTAAAATCTAAGAACCTCCATCTTTCTTTGGACTTGGTCTCCACAGGCTTCCGTGGTACAGAATTTCACCGGTTCATTACCCTTTGAATGAAGAAATATTTCCTCATCTCAGTGCTAAAAGGTCCACCCCTTATCCTGAGACTGGCCACTCGTTCCAGATTCCCCAGCTGCAGAAATTATTCTCCCTGGCATCTGGTCAGTTGAACTTTGGTTGAATTTTGTGTTTCAAACAGATGCCCTCTCATCCTTTTAAATTAGAATGAAAACAGGCCCAGTCTCATAATCGCTCCTCATAGGACAATCCAGTCATCTCCATTATCAACCTATTGAACTTTCACTGCAATCTCTCTATGATAAGTATATCGTTTCTAATGGAAGGAAATCAAAGCTATTCACAGGTATGATCTCACCAAGGCCCTTTATTACTGCAGTAAGACATCTTCGAGGAGAAAGTGAGGTCTGCAGATGCTGGAGATCAAAGTTGAAACTTTATTGCTGGAACAGCACAGCAGGTCAGGCAGCATCCAGGGAACAGGAGATTCGACGTTTCGGGCACAGGCCCTTCTGGCCATTCCTGAAGAAGGGCCTGTGCCCGAAACGTCGAATCTCCTGTTCCCTGGATGCTGCCTGACCTGCTGTGCTGTTCCAGCAATAAAGTTTCAACTTTGATATGCAGCAAGACCTAACTTGGAGATGTTGGTAGTGGACTGTGGTGGACAAAGATAAAAATCACACAACACCAGGTTATAGTCCAACAGGTTTATTTGGAAACACTAGCTTTCAAGGCACTGCTTCTTCATTAGGTGGTTGTGGAGAATAAGGTCATAAAACAGCATTTATATCCAAATGAGTACAGTGTCATGGAGATGTGATGATACATTAAACAATTTAAGATAAATTTAGGATGGGATGTGTTGGTTTCTGTTCTTTGGTATGTAAATCCCAGAACTTCTTTGAAGTGGAGGAGATGCGGTGGAGGGCACCGTCGACCACGTCGCCTTCCTGACCTGCAGTCTTCTTGTTGACCTCTCCGCCTCCATCCTACTCCGACCTATCACCCTCACCTTGACCTCTTTCCACCTATCACATTTCCAACTCCCCTCCTCCAAGTCCCTCCTCCCTACCTTTTATCTTCTCCTGCTGAACACTCTCTGCTCATTCCTGAAGAAGGGCCTGTGCCCGAAACGTCGAATCTCCTGTTCCCTGGATGCTGCCTGACCTGCTGTGCTGTTCCAGCAATAAAGTTTCAACTGCAGTAAGACATCCCTACATCTGAACTCAAATCTCTTACCATGAATAACATTGACATCCCCAATGAAAGTAGACAGGTGCAACAAGCAATTTGGAAGGCAGTCAACTCAGTTGGCTGGACAGCTGGTTTGCAATGCAGTGATGCCAGCAGCATGGGTTTCATTCAGCATCGACTGCAGTTACCATGAAGGGCTCGCCTTCTCAACGTCTCCCATCACCTGACCCTCAGGTTAAATCACCACGAGCTTCACTAACAAGAGAACAGCCCTACGGTCTGGTAAGATTATGACAAGTTACCTTTAATTTAATTGACACCTTGTACATCCATAGTTCTTTATATATCACTATTTATAGAATTCTCTTTCTTTCTGTTTCTCATACCGCAGAGTATAACTTCACATTTAGCCATGTTGTACTGCATCTGCCAAGTGTTTGCCCACTAACTTAACTTGCCTAAATTACCTTGAAACCTCCTTGCATCCTCCTCACAACACACAATTCTGCCAAGTTTTGTGTCATCAGCAAACTTGGAAATGTTGTATTTGGCTTCCCTCATCCAGGTCATAAATATTGTGAATAATCTGGGACCCAAGCACTGATCCTCGTCATGCCCATCTGGTCACTGCCTGCCACTTGGAAAATATCCAATTTATTCTCATTCTTTGCTTCCTGTTTGTCAAGCAATTCTCAATGCATGCTAACATAATATCCTCTATCCCAAGTGCTTTAAACTTTGCCCATTAACTTCTTATGAAAACACCTTATCAAAAGCCATCTGAAAATTTAAATAGACCCCATTCACTAGCTCTCCCTTATCTATTCTAACAAGTTACATCCTCAAGAAACTCCACTAGATTTGTCAAGCATCATTCCTCTTTCCAAACCTACACTTTCCAAATGTTTGTTGTCATGTCTTCTAACTGGTCTGTAAATAATTTTTCTCCCCCCTCTCCCATTTTAAAGTATTGCAGTTACATGTGGCACCCATCAATCTGTAGGAACCCCACCAGAGTCTATATAATTTAGGAAGATAATTATGAATACATCCAATATTTCCAGAGAGACTAGGCAAATTCTTTTCTCACTGAAGACAGTAGGTCTTTGGAATTCTCTTTCAGAAAAGACAACTCAAGCGGAGGATTTGAATATTTTTAAGACAAAGGTGGATAGATTCTTGGTGGGGGGGGTTGTGCAGTTGGAAGATTATTGGACACAGGTAGGAAAGTGGATTTGATGCTACGATCAGGTTATCAGATCTTATTAACTGGTGGAGCAGGTTCAAGGGACCGAATATGTTCAAATGTTTGTGTTTGCATTTAAGTGGGAAATGTAGAACAATCCCATGGACACATGTTTCTTTTATTTCTCCTCTCAGCAATTGTACTTCGAATCCAAACATACTGATTAGAAACTGCAATGAATACAATCAAAATCCATACCCTTCCAGTGTTCTGTCCAGAGCAACTAAATGGCGTTTGAGTTATGGATGTCACCTTTTGGTATATACCAGGAGTTTACCACTATCTTGTGGCAGGTAGGAACTTAAATAATGTCATTAAGTAGATTTGCAACAACCCCCGGCAACTTAGTATGTAGCTACAGGTTTGTCAAATAGGAGCTTATATAAAATGTTTTCCAATGTGGATGTGGCCTCACAGCAGCTACATACTCCACAGAAGATGGGACAGAGTATCTGGGATCAACTGAGATGGGGTAATGGAAAAGAAATCTAATATATTTATTGGAATTATTGGAATGAATTCAGCTAATGTTATTTTTGAAACGGAGCTAGTCAAGATCCAAACTTCCTTTGAATAAAAAGCAACATTAAGGATACACTAAAGTTTTCGCCCCATCCTACCCTTTTGATGAAAAATTTCCTTCAGTTGATGACTCATTATAATACAGACAAGAAAACGAGTGTAGAACCCTCCATTACTTATTTAAAAATCAATATCATAGTAACTTCAATGGCTGCCAGAGAAGGTTGACACAAATCTTTGCATTCAAATGTTGGAAATTATTGCAAGCATTCAGGTTGCTATTAGATAATTTATAATTTGTTATAGTTTTAACAACATTACCTTGCAATGAAGTGAGTGATACCAAATTCAGGAAGTGACTGCCAAGCCTGGATAAACCTCATCTTCGCTTCAATGAGACTCATCTGAGCTACATTCTGATGGGCCTCAAGGATTCTGGCAGAGATCTAAAGGAAAAAAAAAACCAAATTATAAATCATTAATTGCCTTAGCAATGGATATCAGAACAGCACCGAACAAGAAGGGCAAAAAAAGGAATAGTAAAAACCAGAGTAATAAGGTTAGAAACATAGACACATCTATGTCTATAAAAAGTTAGTTTTATTTTAGAAAAAAACATTCATCAGAAAAAACATCCACCGTCACATGATCACAGGTCAACCAAATTGGTAGCTGTGCAGTCATGTAAACAGTCTTACATTTATGTTAACGCCTTTTATCTCAAAATTCATTTCCGCCAAGACATTTTAATGTCAAGGAAGGAACACACTTTAATATTAATTCTTCAATGCCAGATCTTTTTTTAAATGACTGAGCTTACAATATTCTCATTTATTGATTATCCTTTATCTCCCACTTTGGATCCAGTGGAGGTTTTCACTTCAATATCAACATTTAACATTTCTGACACACAAAGGAGCCCACATACATAACACAAAAACATTCATCCCATCACAGTGACTGAACTGTCCACTTACCAAATCCCTTACATAGCCTGGCTGAAGAGGGCAGCGTGAAGAGGGAAAAGGAAGTTGAAAGAAAATGCAGTGAGAATAAGGCAACCAAAGCACTCAAACAGCTTTTCACACCCATCGATCTGCCTCCCACCCACTCAGGAATAAAACCCAAAATGAATTACTAATGTTCCTGCAACTTCAATGAAGATGAAATCCTAAACATACAATGCAAAAAGAATCCAATTAAAAAGTACCAACATAAATTCTTGTGCTGTGAATATTCTTTAATTCCCAAGTAGTTAACATTTTTTTTGTTTTGGGGCAAACGTACCATAAACATATCATTTGCAAAAGAAGTATTCAACTAAAGATCTGCACTTTAAAACTATATAACTCAGCTTAAGAACACAGTAAAATAGTAATAATCAAACTTTTAGAAAACTAACTGGAATTAAATGAGTAAACTCAAACATGGCAGCACGTTTACATATCAAGTAAAAACTAATGTCTGCCATGTGCTCTTCACATTTCTTTCTGAATTATTGACTTTAGAAATACAAAAGTAATTCTTTTGCAAGTATAGTTTAGCTAAAGTTACGATGGCATTATGCACATCTCATGGAAACCAGAAATGATTAATATTATGTAAATGAGAATATAGCTCACATTTGAACTTCATACAGTAATTGATAAAATGGCACTTTGTTTTGTAGACTTTCTTTCCCTAGATTACAACGTTGTGAAGTTTACAGACACTTTCAGTATTAAAGGTACTATATAATTATATAAATACAAATGTCTTGAAAAAAGTATGAATATTGATATAATGCACAATTATGAGTTTTCACAATGAGAGAGGATATGGGTTACCTTGGGTTAAATGCTAGATTTATTTTGTCCTGCGTATACATATGTGGGTTTGGATGTCACAAGCACAACTTCAAAATTTGAGGATTATCCATAAATAAAAGGTTTGGCTAAAAGTATAAGCCTTTTGAAGATTTTAAGACAATAGACTACTAGTAGAATTTGTAGCATGGATCCATATGCAATTAAATGTGAATAAATGGGAGGCAATATATTTTGGGAGAAGTATTATAAATCTTCATCGAACAGTGTATATAACAGTGGGACACGAGGCTCAGCTCAAGTTGCTTACTTAGTGAAAATACAAGTAAAAATGCCCAAAAGAATCATAGGCTTAGAAAGAGGCTCTGGCAGGGTCACAACCTAAAACATTAAAACCGTTAACAGATACTGCCAAGTCTTGAAAACTGCATTCATTTCATGATTTGGAGATGCTGGTGTTGGACTGGGGTGTACAAAGTTAAAAATCACACAATACCAGGTTAGAGTCCAACAGGTTTAATTGGAAGCACACTAGTTTTCGGAACAACGCTCCTTCATCAGGTGAAAGCTATTACTTCCAATTAAACCTGTTGGACTCTAACCTGGCATTTATTTCAGACGTGGTTATTAAGCAACAGCAAAATTCATAATAATAATGCCAGATATGCAGAAACTGTAATTTAGAAAAGCAAAAGATGGATGCTGGATATCTGAAATAAAGACAAATGCAAGTAGAATGGCAGATTTGGCACCAACTATAAAGAAAGAAATAGGCTGAAAATTAACACATAGATGACACTTGAGATACTGAGACTATTTCCATGAGAGAAGAAAAAGCTGAGAGCATTTAATAAAAATCCATGTTGTGGGGTGTTGTGAGAATGGACAGGAAACAAAACCTATTGAGGATCATAAATTAATTTCACTATGAGCAAAAAGAAAAGCTTCATGATGTTACAGAGTCATACAGCATGGAAACAAACTCTTCAGTCCAGCTCATCCACGCTGACCAAGTTTCCCCAAATTAAAACACCTTCTCACTTGTCTGCATTTTGCCCATGTCCCTCTAAATTTCAAAAGTCTTTTAAATTATGTAACTGTACCTGCATCTACCACTTCCTCTGGGAGTTCATTCCATATACACTGCGTGAAAAAGTTGCTTCTCAGGTCTCTTTTAAATCTTTTTCCTTTCACCTTAAAATTATGCCGTTGACCTTTGAACTCTGATTTGCTATTCACCTTATACATGCCCCTCACAATTTTATATCCTCTATAAAATGTCATCCCTCAACATCCTACGCTCTAGTGAAAATGTCTCAGCTTATCCAGCTTCTTATACTTCAAACCCTCCTGACCTGGTTACATCCTTGTAAATCTTTTCCGCACTCTCTCCAATTTAATAATATCCTTCCTGTAGCAGGGCAACCAGAACCGTACACAGTACTCCAAAAGTGGCCTCAGCAATGTCCTGTACAACCTCAACGTGATGTCCTAACTCCTAAACTCAATGGAAACATTGGTCCTTCTGAAAGTGATGGGACAAAGCTAATGTGAAAATATTTCAGAGATGACTGCAGTACATAACACCAAGCAAATTATGGCTAAAATTCTGTGACAGCCTTGTGCAAGTGCAAGCAATGCAGAACTTTGATACTAGCCCCATGAACTCAATTTAGCATTCTCTCATTAGCTTATAAGCATTCATTCCAGAAATTCCCCAAATGCTCACAACAAGCTAATTCTTCTTTTTCTAAAACTAATTAACAGGTTGTGATAATTATGATTAGCATGTAACTATTTTACCTTTAACAGCGGCAGAGTGAAGGGACTACAAAAAGCAGCGAGAAATCAACATTCTCCATTTATAATAATAAACTTAAAAACCTTAGCTCCAAAACTATATACAGAGGAATCTCGATTATCCAAATATCAATTATCCAAATATTGGATTATCCGAAGGAGATGTCAAGGTCCCGATAGAAACATTACATGAAAGTGGTGTTTCCAACACTGATCGCGCCTTTTTTTAGATTAAAAACGAACTCGGCTTACTGAAATGCTGCCGAGAACAGTCCTGAACATCGATGGGACCCCAGGCACCATCTCCAAATGACTGACCTCTCACCGTCCCTCTCTCTCCCCACACTTTCCCTGGAGTTCTACACAGGGGTGTACCCAAAACCCCCCTTCCCCAGATAATCTCTCCAACATTTTCCTATACATGGCAAAGTTGGAACTTGTCAAAATGTTGCAATAAAAAGTTGTGTGGGGGGCTGCGTGTGTGTGTACGCGCGCGCTGTGCGGCTGTGTGTGTGTGTGTGTGTGTGTGTGCATGTGCGCTCTATTTGGAGACTCACCCCAACCCCCAAAGGCAGCAGTCTTGTTGTTGGTGTCCAGTCCGGCTGCCCAGTTGGTGTAGAAGGGGAGGGGTCGGTGCAAACAGGTGGCGGGGTTGGGGGCAGGCAGGGGTGGACTGGAGGGCTAGGTGGGGTTGGGTGTGGCCAGACAGGGATGGCACTCGGCATTGTAATAATTCACTAATCCAAGGAAAGACCTAAGCTCCATTGCAGATGTGGCAGCCAGGGCACCATTGATTGCCCTTTCTTTATCTTCTAACTAACTCAGTCTTGTTGACTCTGTAGCCTAAGTTGGTCATTTGGGGTGGTAGAAATACATTATTCCCTTCTAAGGTATATGCCTGCCTGGGAGAAACATCTAAGGACTATGTCCAAGGTCTCTAAGTGCTCCTTATTGGTTTTCCCTGCGAGAAGCATATCATCTAGGCAAATGGTGACCTGGGGTAGACTTTGTAAAATGCTCTTCCTCATCCACTGAAAAATAGCACAGGCTGACGATAGCCCAAACGGCAGTCTTGTATATTGGTACAAACTCTTATGGCTATTAACTGTGGCATACTTCTGCGAATCCCCATCTAACCACAAATGCAAGTATGCATTGCTCATGTCCAGCTTCATGAACAAAAGCCACCCTGCCAGGTTTGCGTAAAAATCCTCTATACAAGGGATTCGATATTTATCCAGCTGCAAAATGCAGTTTACCGCTTGTTAAAAGATCCCCACAAAGGCGAACTGACCCGTTGGGCTTCATAATCAGCACTAGCAGTGCTGCCCATTCCACAAACCGGATTATTTTGATGATTCCTTCACTTTCCAACCTTCTGATGTCTGTCTCAACGTATGCCCATAAGGCAAATGACACTGGTGGGCCTTGCAGAATCATGGAATTGCTTCCTGGTCAATATGCAAAGTGGCCTTGGCTACTCTGATAGTCCCTAGACCTTCTTGAAAAACATCCAAGTATTTCATTAGGACCTCACTCAGGCAACCATTTTCTAATTGAAAAATGTTGAGCCAATCTCGGTGAATTTTCCTAGGTGAGTTTTGGCCACATAGGCCATGCCCACATTTTTAAATAAACTTGCCTGATTTAAAAAAGGAAGTACATATCTTTTAGGATTTGGTTGGAGCTCCAGAACCCAATTTTGCAAGGCACAGTTTGTGAAGCCCTAGTATACCCAGTCACCACACCTGACATTTGTAACATTTTTCTGGGACTTCCCAAGCTAAGACTCTATCAAAGTGAGCACAGATGCTTTATTCATAGTTTACCTATTTGCACCTTCTTCTGATTGAATAACCTGTTCTCCCTACCTCCTCACCTTTCACTCTTAACACAGAGGCCGTACAAATGCAGAACAGGTCATGGTTATATAGCACAGAACAGACTCTCATCGATGCCAACCAGATAGCCAAACTGATCTAGTCCCATTTGCCAGCATTTGGCTGTTATCCCACTCAACCTTTCCTGTTCATATACCCATCCAGATGCCTTTAAATGTTGTAATTGCACCAGCCTCCACCAGTTCTTCTAGCATCTCATTTCTTCCTCCCTCCAAATTTATTCAAAATTAAACTCAATCCCTAAAACAGAAATCTGACAAAATCTTGCTCTTATAACTCGAAGTATTTGTTTTGAAAAATAAAAAAAAGGAGAATGTATCAGATGAATGTTTAAAGCTCTGAACTTTGTAACCTTGTACAGCAATGATCAAGTCCAAAGTCTGTACAGATATCCTGTGCATTGTCTAGTACATTGCTGCATATTTTTGGTGACTCATTCTGCTGGACAAATTTGAGGAATACAAAAGCTCATTTATATCAAATCACGCTGGTTTGGTGTGAAACAGACTTTTTCTTTCCTGTTTTTTTGTCATTGTAAGACTTCTGCCAACAGGAAGGAACTGTTACATGGGCAGCAATAACTGCCCTCAAATATATCACTCTTCCCAGATCGGAAATGCCAGCAGAGTGAAACACAGCTGAACCAGGAATCTTTGAATAGCTTCTCAGTGCAGGTATTTGTATTTGTAATTTTTCACCATTTGGGTTATCCATGCAAATCGTGGAAACACCATTAACCAATCTCTAAATTGACATCTGGATAATAAAGTAAGGCTTATCAGGAGGTGTGCAACAAAAAGACCCCTCACTATTGTGTGTTTCACCCTTACCTATTGCTTGACCAAATATTGTATAAAAGGGGATTTGTACACGTGCCTGCATCATTCAACCACCCCTCAGTGCTTTACATACTGAATTTACTGCTGGGTGCCAGAAAATAACTGGATCTCTGTAGGACAGGTCTAAAGATGCTCAAATTCAAACATTTCAATGATTAAAAATGAGGCTATTCTTCTGTCTGTAATTTATAGCTGCAGCCTTCAAATGAGGCTGAAATTATCTTGAAATTTAGTATTTGTTTAAATAGTAATCTTTTATGATAATAAAATTGCAGTTATAACTTTCAATGCCCCCAAACTTGTGAGGTCATGCATTTCACGTGATAAATCAGAGCACACATACATTTTCCAGCAGTAATCAAAGTAGATGCATATTACAACTGCATACAGAATGAGTACATAATATCATCAGTTACAATAGGCTCTGTCTCTGTCTCAGGCTAACATTTTCAAAAAAGGATTTCCTCCTCAAACAACTATTACTTGATCTTTCAAGGCTTCATGAATAGACATGGAGAAATTCACTACTCCCTGAAGCAGTTTGGGTAATGGCAAGAAAGTTGGGAACATACAGGCAACAATGAAAAAAAAAATCAGATTCTCGATGTAGAGAAAATTCTAAGTTTCCCCTTAAGGTTTCATCAAATCTTGTTAAATGAGTGGAGATTACCTTACTTCCATGCATTTGCATCTCTTTACTCACTCGACTCACCTCATTTGCATGCAGTGTACAATTCTGCTCCCCTTCGTCAAGAAACAACACAGCACTAACTCCTCACATTAAAGTCAGAATGGTAACTTGGAAGCAGCTCGCAGCTCACTTTCGAGCAAGCATATAATCCATCTTCACAAGAATGACCATGTACTCTCCATGGACACCACCTTCGCTGCCTGCCCTTGTCCGTGGGAGGGCATCAGCAAACCTCCAGGCTCACTACATCATCATGGTGCCTTTGACAAGGTCCCTCATGTCAGGCTGATACAAAAGTAACTTGGGATCAACGATCATAACGGATTTGATCACAAAAGGCAGAGGCTGTTTTTCTGACTGGAGATTTGTCACCAGTGGTCCTCCATGGGGATCAGTGTTGTTTGTAATATATTGGAGGGGAATGTAGGTGGTCTGATGATTAAGTTTACTTGTATATCCGGTGCTCTCGATGTAGTCTTCTCTACATCAAATAGACCTAGTGCAAACCCGTGGTACAGTGCAGAGAACATCTCTGGTTCATACGCATCAACCAACTCCACCTTCCAATAGCCATCCACTGCAACTCCCCCTCCTAATCCCCGGAGGACATATCTATTCTGGGCCTCCTCCACCACCTACACAAGGCCACCCACAAATTGGAGAAGGAATACTTCATCTTCCACCTTGGGAACTTACAACCACACGGCATGAACATTGAATTTACCAGTTTCCATATCTTCCCTCCCCACCCCACCCAGGTCCAACCTTGACTCAGATCCACCCTCTTGACCTGACCTTTCAGTCCATCTTCCTTCCCGCCGACCTATCACCATCACCTCCTACCTTCGCCCATCTATCACCATTCCACCTACCGTTCCCAAGTCCCACCCCCCAATTTATCTCTCATCCCTCCTTCCCCAGCCCCAGTCCTGAAGGGTCCTGTCCGAAACATTGACACTTTTGCTCCTCAGATGCTGTCTGAACTACTGTGCTTTTTCCAACTTAATCAACTCAGTTCAGCATCAGATTTGGGGAGCTGTGGATTTTGAGGAGGATTGCTAGAGGATACAGCAGGATCTAGATAGTCTGGAGACTTGGGTGGAGAAATGGCAATTGAATTTTAATTTGGACAAATGTGGGGTGATATTTTAGAACATGTAATGCAGGAGGGAAGTATACAGTAAATGGCAAAACTCTTAGAAGCATACAGAGTTATTTGGCCTACATGTCCACAGACCTTCAAAGTGGTAACACAGTGAATAAGGTAGTCAAGAGGACATATGGTCATGGAATAGGGTAACTGGCAAGTCATGCTGCAGCTTTATAGAACTTTAGTCAGGTCATATTTGGAATGTGTGTCCTGTTCTAATCGTCAGTCTATCATAAAAATATGGGGGCTTTAGAGAGGGTACAGAAAAGGTTTACCAGGATGTTACCTCATTTAGAGGGTATGAGCTATGAGAAGAGATTGGACAAACTTGATTTGTTTTCATTTCAATGTAGAAGGCTGAGGGGTGACCAGACAGAAGCTTACAAAATTATGACAGGCATGGATAGGATAGATTATCAGAATCTTCTTCCCAGACTAATGTCATTTACTAATGGCTTAGGTTTAAGGTAAAGGGGCAAGTTTAAAGGAGATGTGAGAGGTAAGTTTTTGTTTTTACACAGAGAAAGTGCCTGGAACATGCTGCCAGAGGTGGTGGTAGTAGCTGATATAACAGCAACATCCGATAGGCATCTTGACGTATATGAATAGGCAAGGAATAGAAGGATATGGATTGCTTAGAGGCAAAAAGTTTTTAATTTAGAAAGACTTGATTTGGACGTGACCATAGGATTTATGGTTAGTAAGTTTGCATATGCCACCAAAATTGGAAGTATAATTGACAGCAAAGAAGGTTACCTCAGAATACAATGTGATCGTGATCAGATGGACTAATAGGCTGTAGGGTGTCAGATGGAGTTTAATTTAGATAAATGTGAGATGCTGCATTTTGGGAAGACAAATCTTAGCAGGATTTATATACTTAATGTTAAGTCCTCGGGAATGTTGCTGAACAAAGAGACCTTGGAGTGCAGGTTCATAGTTTCTCGAAAGTGGAGTTGCAGGCAGATAGGATAATGAGGAAGTTGTTTGGTATGCCTTCCTTTATTGGTCAGAGCTTTGAGTGTAGGAATTGGGGAGGTCATGTTGCAGCTATATAGGACATTGGTTAGGACACTTTTGGAATACGGTGTACAATTCTAGTCTCCCTCCTATTAGACAATGTTGTGAAGCTTGAAAGGGTTCAGAAAAGATTTACAAGAATGGTGCCAAGTTTGGAGGGTTTGAGCTATAGGGAGAGGCTAAATAGGCTGGGGCTGTTTTCCCTAGAGCATCAGAGGCTGAGGGATGATCTTATAGGAGGTTTATAAAATCATGAGGAGCGTGGTTAGGGTAAGCAGATGACGTCTTTTCCCTGGGTGGGGAGTCCAGAACTAGAGTGCAAAGGTTTTGGGTGAGAGGAGAAAAATTTAAAAGGGACCTAAGGGGCAACTTTTACACATTGATGGTGGTGCGAGTATGGAATAAGCTGCCAGAGGAAGTGGTGGAGGCTGGTACAACTACAACATTTAAAAGGCATCTGGATGGGTCTATAAATAGGAAGGGTTTAGAGGGATATGGGCCAAGTGCTGGCAAATGGGACTAGATTAGGTTAGGATAGACAACATGGACGAGTTGAACTGAAGAGTCTGTTTCCATGATGTACTTCTCGATGACTCAATGCCTTTGTGTATAGGAACACACTTGGTGTGCCGAAGAGCTTGTTCCTGTGCTGTACTGGTCTTCATTCTTTAATCGTTATATGGAGAACGATGAACAGAAAGGGAGGGTGCAAGGTCACTGGGGACATAGATAGTAACAGGGAACAAGGAGGATTGGATGGGGTAGTCATTCTGTATTTCAGGTGGAGCTAGCAATCTTTGAGACAAAGTTGAAACTTTGCCATCTTTGATCCAAAGTCAATTGAACGATAATGAGACAAAATGGTTGCTATTGCATGCAGAGTAGGTGGAGTAAATTAATCTCTCTCTTTGGAGTGTGGGGGTAGGCACTGTTAAAAAATTATGGTCTAAAGTATCATGCCCGGTGCATAGTTTGTAATAATTACCTTATGTCACATAACTAAACCTCATCAAAATGGCAACTAAAAGTCTTAACCAAGGTTTGCCAATTCTGAACCACTTGGACTGCAACATTTTGGAGCTGCCACATTTACACACACAACTGCAAGTATGCAAGCACTTGGTCTGTGATGTTCAAGGATAGCCTTATTTGAGAGGAAGGACTGCTATGATAGTGAATTAATGTGCATCACTTCGGTTCTGCAACATACATCTGGATAAGGTTACGCAAGGTTTCCTTATCGGGACATGACAATGCCTCCATGCACATAGTAAGGACATAACATGTCATTTTGTAACGACTGATGCAAGGACTCAGAAGAACTGTTATCGAAATATTGTTCTGTTTGTGACCTTCCCCACAGATTACTAGCTTATGCATCAGACATGGATATTGTAGTCAGTGAATTCCTTGTGGCTTTGCTGCACACAGATAAAGACAGTACTGAAGAAGTGAGAGCAATTACAATGTCGTCAAATCCAGCAATCTCTAGTGGCTGCTGGACTGCCTCTGAAAAGGATGAGGAGCAGCAGCAAAGTGCCCCCAAGGAGGCAGAGAAAGGTGACCAGACCTCACGTACACTAATCTCACAACGATTGTCGTTGGCTGTCAGGACCAATGATTTCCTTTGCCATCATCACCAAACTGCGTCACCTGCTGCAGTACGTTAAGTACATAGAAAGAATGGACAGTTATCCCAACTCTTTGACAGTCAAAGTTACAGCTATGTTGTATTTTCATACCAGAGGCTTGTTTCAAGGAGCAAGTGGAGCCCTGTGTGGCATTCCCAATCCTCAAACCATAAAGGCGTTTAGGTTATTATTAATGCTCAAGCAACCTGACAATCAGATTCTTTACCATTGTTGAGCTTTCCCTAGAAACAGGATCCTCCAGATTGCATCCATTTTCTTTTGAGAGTAGCTTATCAGCAACCTGCAGAGTCTGTCAACAGAAAAGGTTTCCTTTCCATTAATGCTCAATTTCTACGTGATCATTGTTGCAGGATTTGGAGGTCTGTCAGATGTCCTGAGATCAGCATGATACATACACAGTAGAGAACCCGCAGGATTCTACCTCCTTCCAAGATCCCCAGGCCATACAGGAATAGCTGCTGGAAGACCAGGATTACTCCCCTAAACACGACTTTATAATAATCCTCAGACTGACACAGAACTTTGAATCATAGCAGCCCATCAGGGCTAATGTGGAGTAGCCCATATGCTTCCTTGAGATGAGATGTCAATGCCTGGACCTCTCCAGCAGGGTGTTTCAGTACAGACCAGAAACAGTGTTCCTCTTCATTGTGGCATGCTGTGACCTTCAGAATTGGAACCAACAAATGGGAGCATGTCCTGGATGCATAGGAAATAGGCAACCAACAGTAATCTTCTGAAAATGGAAGATGGGGATGAGGATCATGACATTGACGAGGAGCAACGCCCTAGACAGTATGACAGGGCATTGTGTAGTCCAGCAGGAGTACTGAAATCTTCTTTCAACACAAAACAGCTGGATTTCTTTCATTACATGAATTACTGTTGGCTTTCTGGCAAGCAGTCTCTGGTCAGTCCAACTCCACATAGACCTGGTTATATTTACAGTCCTTGAATTTTTCAGCCACTGAAGAAATGTTTCCTTCTGATTATATGCTGGGTACCTTCAGGCAATTCTACACTTTACACTTAGAGAGAAAGTAGTAGTAATTGAGATTACGCACTAACATCAGATGGTGCTCTGAGTCGGTTGCTCTCACAGATTCAATCAACATCTGACAGGCAAGTGTTGTGTAGTAAAGTTTCATGATTGTGAACAGATTGGGAGCAATCTTGAGACACTTCTTTTCCATCCTTCCATTAGCATTCAGCATTTCAGAGTTTATGTAGACTGCTAAATTGTCCCAAAATACTTGAGCTCCCTATTGGACAATGTTCAACTTGAGAGGCAGCATTTTGTGTAGCTTCTCTCAGCAGTCCACTGAGCTATAAGGGAGAGTGGAGATGCGGACTTCCCATTGCACATCTCTGCACTTGGAACACAGTACATTCTCTTGAAAAAAGTGATTAGTTAGAATCAACCTGCAGCAATGTGTGGAATTAGTGATTTTATGCTGGCATTCACAAGGTGGGTATAAGTGCAGATGATCTGTGCAGGGCAAGCAGAAATTTCAGATTTCCATTATCCTTTGTGTGAAAATGTACTTCCTGACTTCAAACCTTAGTGATGTAGCTCTAATATTAAAGTTTCTCAACAGAAAACTTTTTATCCATTTTAAACAGCTCAATTACATCATCCTTCAAACTCTTCCCCTCTGAATACTTCATAAACAAACCATGGCAAGTGCCATTCCATTGTGGCAAATTTGAATAATAACCCCTCAAAAAAGCAAGTACGTTTCTGTGAAGTTGCAATGCTGAAAACTGAATGCAGTATCCCAATTAGGGTCTGATCAAGGCTCTGTACAACTTGACAATCACTTCCTTACTGTTGAATGCCAAAGCCCTTGGAATAAAGGCCAACATTCCAATGGTTTTTTTGATTTTTGAGAACCAGCTTTTAAAAATCTGTACAGCTGGCAGCTTAGGTTTTAGAAGAGAAAATAGGTTTATGTTACTAAAAAAAATTCCAATTCTTCTTCAAATCAAAAACTGATGAGCTCACATTTATTAAAATTGAAATATGCTTGGCATTGTTTTGCCCAATTAATCAGCCTTCTATATCCTTTTGTAGCTTTTTGCTCCCAGATCACAACAAACTGTGCGCAAATCTGAAGACGTAACTCCCAACTTCTTTATCCAAGTCATTTGTAATGAATGCTGATATTGAGGTATCTGTACAAATTCCTGAGGAATGGCACTGCAACAGAGAATCTTCTATACAACCCTATTCTCTATCTTGCCTCCCACAATCATTAACATCACCTGTTACCTCCAATTGTATATGCTTCCATTTTCTAGATGTTACAGGTATATAATACTCAAAATTAAAAACAGGCAGCTTTTTTACAGAGCCAGTGAAAGGTTCCAACAAATGCCCCCAATCAAATGACCTTCTAAAATACTGGAGCCGTTATTTGAAAAAGGAGCAACCGAAACAAGAACTCAAAAATGGGTCAATAGTGCTCGGTTTAGCAAGATTCCAAACAATATGTTGGAAGGAATGGAGAAAGAGGGTTCTTCTTCCAAGTACCATAGAAATGCTATAGGATTTGATTGGTTTGTAATGCGCAAACTGGCAGCAGAAAAGTGTGAAGGAAAATGGACTGGTTTGTAGATGCTTGGCATTAAGTTAATTTATTAATCTGAAGATTTGACTTTTGTTAACTATTGAGCATGAAAGTGTGATTTTATATTTTTCAAATTGGTAGTCAGATGCAGTTTTGCATCTAAACTCAGAAATTTTAAATATTGCCTTATTGTCTCAATGTGAAAAATAAGCATCACTGAAGTTATTAAATTATTGCAATAACTGCAGGACATGGCCACATTTGAATTTTAAGTCATAAACCCATTAAGAGACGTGCCCAGAAGGTAAATAGGTGATAAATACCAGCAGGCCATGTATCCTTTACTGATTTAGAAAACTTCAAATAATTAATTAAACCCAGATGATCCTCAAGTCGTCTAAACATGTCAACTTTTTCCATACTTCCAACCTAAAATAATCCAGTTGGGAATCATATCCTATCCCCAAAATAGGGACATGAATGTGTTGTTTTTCATTAAGAATTCAACATTTGTGAAGAGTTGAAGGTGTCAACCTGGGTGTCAGCTATGTTGCATTTCCTTTCGCATCAGAAGATTATGGATTCAATTTCCATGATACAGACTTAAACATAAAATCTAGCACAATGAAATATTATGGGAATATTACACAGGCAAGAATGCTAATTTTCAGCTGAGCTGTTAAACTGATGGCCCATCTAACCTCTCAGGTAGGCAAGTATGATCGAAAGACACTATTTTAAAGAAAAGCATGGGAATGCTCTCTATCGTCCTTGGCAACATATATCAATGGTTGCTTGATTGTACAGAACCAGAGTACTGTTGAATAAAAAAAATGAACCTGCTATCAAAGCTTTTAGTCTTACATTTGTCAGGACAGATAGAAGAAAGAACAAAGAAAATTTACAGTCCAGGAACAGGTCCTTTGGCCCTCCAAGCCTGAGCCAATCCAAATCCACTGTCTAAACCTGTTGCCCATTTCCTAAGCATATGTATCTCTTTGCTCCCAACCTACTCATGCATCTGTCCAGACGCATCTTAAATGAATCTACTGCATCTGCCTCTACTACCTCTGCTGGCAACGTGTTCCTGACACCTACCACCCAGATGCAAGAATACCAAATTCAAAAAGAACAATAATTTATATGGCATTTGATAATGCATGCTGAGTGGTTGGGAAATTTACACTGATTAGCCAAAATGTTACCATGGAAAGGATGAGTGCACCAGGGAACAGTTGCCCCCACGCATGCCTAGACAGGTTCATTTAGCTTCCAGCGGACCTGAATCAGTGAGCCACATTGCCGGCCCAATCAATTGTTAAATTGGTTGTTATTATAATCTGTAGTACATTTGGGATTGTTCAGCATTTTCAAGTGATTAAAACTATGGCAGGTGTTGGGTGGCAGAGGAGGAGGAAAGAATGGTTCTTACAGAAATTAGGCTAATTTTAGGAAATCTTCTGTATGTTCCATACAGATATTTAAGTTAAGAAACTTCCTGGAAATAAAATTTCAAGAATCACCAAACTGCAAAAATGCTCCCAATCTCACATTAGAAACAGGAGAATTATTATTTGATTCAATTATCTATCTTGAACCGCAAGAGTTTTACAGGGTTCCATTTCAGCAAATACTATTCAATTTAGTTGAACTGGGGAGAGCTTGCAAAAATATTTCTTGCAAATAACCTCAAAACTTTTAAGGTGAAAAGGAGATAGTTACTCAGTAGGGAAATGAAAGTTTCTGACCAAGGTTTCTATGCACTATAAAATAAGGCATATGAAGTAAAACTCTTGGGATTAGGTAATTATCCATAAGCCAAGTGATAAGAAATAATTAGTGAAAGACAGAGTACTGTTTCGACCACATCATAACCTATATACAGCTAAGCAAAACAAAACAGATACACTAAAGCCAACACTACCGATAGTGACAGCATAATGCCATCTCTGATCGAAGGATAGTGAAATGATCCTGAAAATTTAATGATATTCAAGTTTTCCAAGTTTGTCTTGGAACAAGGTTGATACTATGCATGCTTAACGTGTTTATATGTTTTGAGGCTGAACAGGTTTGTATGTTTTTAGATTTTCAACCAGTATATATCCAAGATACTCATTCATAACTTATCAAAGGCAATTATCTCATGCTGTGGGATGAAACAAAATGAAGTTGCATGCTATTTGTAAGCCAGCAGAAAATGATTTCAGTAAAATACCTGCTTATTTTTATACTTTTTCAAGTAGCGAGGAGACACAAGACATTCTGGATTGATGTCTGTTGAATTCTGGTCTGGAATAACTTGAGGATCAGGGTTTAAATGTTGCATCTTCAAAAACGACAAGATATTCTGCACCTCAAGACTATATGAGCTGTCTGCCATTGTCTTGCCCTTTGATGCTAATCTGCAGGCTGCCATCCATTGTGCATACTGCTTTTCCTAATGAAACAAATCACAATGTTAACTTCAAAAGGAATGTATGTTACCTAATATAAAATGTTTCAAACATTCACTTTCTCTTGGATTACAACATTTACCAAAAAAACTCTATTTAAACTATCTACCATGATCATGCTATATTCATTTTTCTCCCCCACACTAAATAGAAAAGCTATAAGAGAAATCTCATTGGCATCAGAATCAGTGGACAATATATCTCCAGTATCATGTACAAATAAGTGATGTGTTACATTACTATTATAATGTATTTATTAAAGTTAACTTATCATTGTCTAATCATGTCACACGGCCACACAAGGGCAACCGCCGACCAAGGATTCAAAAGATACAGGCAGTAAACAAATGGTGCACAAGGTTGTTTTATTAGGCAGGCTGAATAAATCACGTTCTATGTTAATTACACAATTTTGTCATGAATCATGTTCATCAATTTTGGCAGCACATGATTAGGCTCAATGATTTATTTTGATGAAGTAAATCAAATTTCACTTCTATTACATGGGATTGAGAGGTTGTTCAGAGTGTTTAGGATTTTGTTTGGAGATTTTGTTTCATTGATATTTGCAATCAACGCACCTTTGTTATTTAGTCACTCAGGTAGTTCACCTGTAACGCATTTCACTTTGAAATGCTGAACAAAGAAAATTGTGGATTTGAGTAGAATGAAAAACATTTTGCTTAGAAATGTTTCTCATGGTGAATTTTTTCTCAACATTTCACTTGAAGTTCACTTTAATAAAAAATACATTAATATTCACATCAGTTTTTAACCATAGAGATGTACAGCACAGAAACAGACCCTTTGGTCCAACCTGTCCATGCTGACCAGATATCCCAACCCAATCTAGTCCCACCTGCCAGCACCCGGCCCATATCCCTCCAAAGCCTTCCTATTCATATACCCATCCAAATCCTCTTAAATGTTGCAATTGTACCAGCCTCCACCACTTCCTCTGGCAGCTCATTCCATACCTGCACCACCCTGTGTGAAAACCTTGTCCCTTAATATTCCAAAAGTGGCTTAACCAATGGCCTGTACAGCCGCAACATGACCCCCTGTACTTAATACTCTGACCAATAAAAGAAAACATACCAAACGCCTTCTTCACTATCATATCTACCTGCGACTCCACTTTCAAGGAGCTATGAACCTGCACTCCAAGGTCTCTTTGTTCAGCAACACTCCCTAGGACCTTACCATTAAGTGTATAAGTCCTGCTAAGATTTGCTTTCT
>NC_057719.1:46117244-46164655 GCF_004010195.1 Chiloscyllium plagiosum
CAGCAATCACTTCTCTAGCTTCCCACAGAGTTCTAGGGCACACCTGATCAGGTCCTGGAGATTTATCTATCTTTATGCATTTCAAGACATCCAGCACTTCCTCCACTGTAATATGGACATTTTACAAGATGTCACCATCTATTTCCCTACAATCTATATCTTCCATATCCTTTTCCACAGTAAATACTGATGTAAAATACTCATTTATTATCTCCCCCATTTTCTGCAGCTCCACACAAAGCCTGCCTTGCTGATCTTTGGGGCTCCCTATTCTCTCCCTAATTACCTTTTGTCCTTAATGTATTTGTAAAAACTCTTTGAATTCTCCTTAATTCTATTTGCCAAATCTATCTCATATCCCCTTTTTGCCATCCTGATTTCCCTCTTACGTATACTCCTACTTCCTTCATACTCCTCTAAGGATTCACTCGATCTCTCCTGTCTATACCTTACATATGCTTCCTTCTTTTTCTTAATTAAACCCTCAATTTCTTTAGTCATCCAGCATTCCCTATTCCTACCAGCCTTTCCTTTCACCCTAACAGGAATATACTTTCTCTGGATTCTCTTCATCTCACTTCTGAAGGCTTCCCATTTTCCAGCCGCCCCTTTACCTGCGAACATCTGCCCCCAAGCAACATTCGAAAGTTCTTGCCTAATACCGTCAACATTGGCCTTTCTCCAATTTAGAACTTCAACTTTTAGATCTGGTCTATCCTTTTCCATCACTATTTTAAATCTAATAGAATTATGGTCGCTGGTCCCAAAGTGCTCCCCCACTGACACCTCAGTCACCTGCCCTACTTTATTTCGCAAGAGTAGGTCAAGTTCTGCCCCTTCTCTAGTAGGTACATCCACATACTGAATCAGAAAGTTTTCTTGTACATGCTTAACAAATTCCTCTCCATCTAAACCCTTAACACTATAAGTACGTACTTATCCAACATAGTCAACTTCTGACTAACCAAAACAATCATAAATCACAAATTTGAAATCTTAACAGGAAATGAAAGTTAATTTGCAACTAGAAATTATTCTCAGAGCCTAATCAGATTTTAATAGGATTACAGTAAATGTGCATTTTCTTTCAAGATAAACATTCATATGAAAGAAGTGTAAATATCTTTCTTTGGAGTAAGTTCCATTTGGATTCTAAAAAAGGAGATAAATGTACGATTAATACTTACATTATCACAGCGGAGCCAAATTTCATTCATCCCTTCTGCCACTGGTATCAGCAACTTGATGTTGAATTTTTGGCCAGATATGTTGACATCGGGAGTCACCTCACAACCTGTTACATGAAGTTAAACCAAATATCACTTGTAGCTTCATGGTCAAGAGTATAAAGATGGCTTACTTTAGAAAAATTCAACTTGTGGATTTAATACGGGGAGTTGGCAAATGATTCATCCATCAGTTTCGAACAAAATTCAAATGAATGCATGGAAATGCTTATCACCTAGTTTAGAATCAGATGTGAATAGTAATCAGGTCTTGGCATTCAGAAACACTCTTGTAGCTTATTTAAATGGCATTTATTCTTAATTTTGGACAGTAAATAAAATGATCCCAAATATTGTTGCTCTGCTTCCATGGCTCTTCCTTGATAAGTTAAATGGAAACTAGTTCTGTTGCTAGTGAGCTACACTGTTGCTAAAGATAATAGCTACTTATACAGGTACATTGTGACAGTGTTAAAAAAAACAGTAGAATTAGGAATAGAACAATTTTTTTTGGTTACTCAGTGTGGAAACAGGCCCTTCAGCCCAACAAGTCCACACCGACCCACTGAAGCGCAACCCACCCAGACACATTCCCCTACATTTACCCCTTCACCTAACACTACGGGCAATTTAGCATGGCCAATCCACCTAACCTGCACCTTTTTGTTTTGGACTGTGGGAGGAAACCGGAGTACCTGGAGGAAACCCACGCAGACACGGGGAGAATGTGCAAACTCCACACTGTCAGTCGCCTGAGGCGGGAATTGAACCTGGGTCTCTGGCGCTGTGAGGCAGCAGTGCTAACCACTGTGCCACCGTGCCGCCCACTCTCTGGCGCTGTGAGGCAGCAGTGCTAACCACTGTGCCACCGTGCTGCCCACACTCCGGCGCAGTGAGGCAGCAGTGCTAACCACTGTGCCACCGTGCTGCCCACAATTATGTAGCACACTAACAGAAATGAGTGGCACAGCGGCTCGGTGGGAAGCACTCCTGCCTCTCAGCACCAGAGACCCGGATTCGATTCCACCCTTGGGTGACTGTCTGAGTGGAGTTTGTATGCTCTCCCTGTGCCTGTGTGGTTTTCCGCCAGGTGCTCTGGTTTCCTCCCACAGTCCAAAGATGTGCAAGTTAGGTGGATTGGACATGCTAAATTACTCAATGTTCAGAGATGTGTGGGTTAGATGCATTAGACATGAGAAATGCAGGGTTACAGCCATAGGGGAGGGATAGGTCTGGGTGGGATACTCTTCAGAGGGTCGGCGTGGGCCAAACGACCCGTTTCCATACTTTAGGGATTCTATGGCATGACTCACATGCCAAGACATTTCTTCGAATTGCAAGGATAGGATAAACATAGGTACAAAGAAAGTATTGGAAACTATGCCTAAAAATGTAGGACAGGAGGGAACTGTCAAAAAAGATGAGACGATTTTGCAACAAATAGTTAGTTATTAGTGGAAGTATGCTTTTGTACATTCACCAGCAGATACTAAATACCATTGCATTTTGGTACAATAAAAGTAGGTCTTACCTCGCAAGTTCATCTGATGAGCTGGAGGTCCATGGGATTCATCTTTGCTTTTGTAGCATGAAATGGATGTGTCTTTAAATGTGCACCAATATGGCTTGTAACCTTTGAGTGTTAATTTCTTTGGTCTACAGAAGGCAAAGAAGAATTATTTATAACGAGTCACTTGTAGGTCAACAGAAGTTTAAGAATTCGCAGGATGATCTTAAAACTTCCAGCTGACAATGTACTGACCCCATGTTCCAGTTAAATAGTCAGCATTCTTGCAAATAATTTGATGCAACATCAAAATAAATTCTCAATCTTCTTCGCTAGGAAAGGAACATACAGTCACCACCACCCTCTTCCTCTGATTAAATGGATTATTTAAAGTGATTAATTTATCTTTATGGGAAAGTTTTTCATTTTTCCATTTGTTTTAAACTTTACCATAAAGAAAAATAAATGCTAAAACTGCAATATATTCTTGTACTTCATAGATATCTGCAAAGGGCATTAGGATTGTGAATAATGTAGATGAGTTTAGATTTCAAATGCAAACAGTGAACTTGCTACTCAGCACTGAGAAATTGGTCCCCTGAGAACGGAGGTTAAGACTGTACTACACTCTCGTTAAAAAAAACAGCTAGCTATTGGAAACTCATCATGCTGTAAAGTGAGATTTGCAATAAATTTAACTGCTTAGGAGGGAATATGAGAAACAGAAATAATAGATTTTAACTCAACATGTGAGCAAGGCACAAAAACAGAAATAGCTGGAGAAGCTCAGCAGGTCTGGCAGTACCTGTGGACAGAAAGCAGAGTTAATGTTTCAGGTTGAATGACCGTTCCTCAGAACTGTTTCACTTTGATCTCTCTCCACATATGCTGCCAGACCTGTTGAGGTTTTCCAGCTATTTCTGTTTTTGTTTCTGATTTATAGCATCCACAATTCTTTCAGTTTTTGTGTGAACAAAGCATGCCAGGGTGGAGGTTTTGACAATTGACAAGCCATTCCCACTGGTTCTGATTTTCATTCTGGAGTTACTTTCATTGATTCAAGCATTCATCTGGAGGTAAGTCAGTACCTCAGGAATGGTTGTGAATTAGAATCCTGCGACATTACTAGGGCCATGATGCTATTTGACTTTTGTTGCTCAGAATTTCTAGCCAACAGTCAATCCAGTTGACAAAACCTTGGAGTTGTGTATTTGACAACATGCAACACTGGAAGCATTCCATTTATTAGAGGTTATGTGCTATTATGCATCATGGCCCTAAAGCATTTTTCAGATCGGAGATTGCTTTTGTCATTTTTTTGCCTTGCTCATCCTGAATAAATTTTCACAATGTCATTGATGTGTTGTTACTTCGGAAAAATGGTTGGGCAAAGCAGAGCACTACCAGTAACACCTACATATTACTTTCAATGTAGAAAACTGTAGCTTCACAATAATATTATGTGACACCAGCCATATAAAGTAATAGCAGTTCAGATGGTTTACTCTTGTTCAAAGAGACTGCTTTTAATAAGCACTTTAAAAGAAAAGTAGTTGTGGAGAAATGGAGAGTCGTTGACAGGGAATTTCAGAGGTAGAGGTTCTGAAGACACACCTACCATTGGTGAAGTGATTAAAAGTGGGAATGTGCAAGAATAGGAGAAATTCAGGGATCTTGAATGGTTGTACAAATGGAAAAAGGTTATAGAAGAGAATTTTAAAATTGAGGCACTGCTCAACAAGGAGCCAGTATAGGTCAGTGACCAGCCAGTGAACATTGTTTAGTTTGGTTACTGGCAATAGTTTTAAATGAGCTTCAGTTTATAGAGATTGGAACAAAGTGAATATACAGTGTGTGAATCTGAGAGAAGACATGTAATGACTTTACTATAGATAGCCTTACACAGTTGAAAGAACCTGTACATTCAGCGTCAAAGTCCTGGATATTAGCAAGGTTATGCTTCATTCAGTGGAATGTCACTGAACTCCGCAGCATTCTGCGATAAGACCTGCTGTTTGCTGGATCAGGTGACTATGCTTTTCCATTAGCTGTCAAAGTTACTAACCACATGTAATATATATATGCTGCCCAAAACACAGTACATCTCCCACATTCCCAGCATGCAATGTGCAACTGTATGAAGCTAGTCACCAATGCCCTACTTTCCACAGTCAACAAACAGATCACCTTTCCCATAGATACCAACACTTATATAGACTGCACTGATTTAGCCCTGAAGGCACCAGCCGCTTTCATCAACAGCAAAAAGCCATCATTCAATTAGCTTATGTGTGATCACTGTAGAAAGATCAAATCAGTGCTGGTTTCAAAAGCAGCTGTCAAGATTCCCTTCACCCTGCAACATTCCTATTATTTCAACTTTCCAGTAATGTAGGGGATTACTTCGGGGGACACAGCCGACAACAACTCACTGCAACCTCATCATGCTGAAACAGTTCAGATAGAAAACTCAGTGCCACAGGGCTGCAAAATAATGGAACATATTACAGTGCTTTGGAAAAGGTTACACGCCACGATACATCAGAGAACTCTTACATTATATCTATCAACGTGATGGGTGCAGGCTTAAAAGCTATGAAATGATTGTGCTGACCGAAGGGCCAAATGAGACAAGGGTAATTACTGCCAAACACGATAATGGCTTTGAATTCATTATTCATCCAGCACCATTCACAATGCCTTTCCTAAAAAATGTTTACTAACTTCACTACCCCTAAAAGAGTTACTTCTCGATTAGTTTCAACAAAGTTGGTAAAAGGCTCCTGCTGCTTAAAATACACTTATAAACAGCAATTTCTTGAGGCTTGAATCAGATGAGATACAAAAACATCAGATCAGGTTTATTCATAGTTTAAAACTGAGCAGAATAAGTTTCAACTTCAAAGCAAAAGCACTTGTAGTAGCAGCACAGTCGCTTCTCAAACAAAAGGATGACATTTGTTTAAGCAAAGAAAATTTACTGATTATAGCACACATTTCACACAATTATAGCTAAATCAAAATAAAACATATATCCCACCAGCCTAACATTCTATAAGTCTTATCTGTTTGCCAGCTCAAGAGAAAAAAATACTTGCTTCTAATTTTATAAAGAAACACTCTCAAAAGGGTTACATTGGTCAAAATGGGCAGACAGGATTTAATTGTAGAAACATTACCCCCAAGAAAGTGAAACAAAAAAAAGTGAACAGAATAGTGGATAAGGGAGGAGTTAGCTTGGAAAATGTGAACAAACAAAATCTTACTTGAACACTTTAATATGGTCAGCCAATTCAGGAATAGAGGTGATATCACCCTAAAACGGGAATAAATTCTCAGTTAATCGTCCAATTTGATAGTATGATAATATTCATTATTTAGTACTTTAAAAAAAACAAATGCAATTCACTATTGTATTTGCGTTGGTTATTAACAGAATATGACAAATACTTCTGGGTTTAAAAGACAAAGGACACAAGTATTAACAAAGGAAGGAGTAGAAGATAGACAAAGTAACAATGCTGCTGCAGGACACATCAAGAACTCAAACAGGACTACTGCATTTGAGTAAATTCACAACATCCCTTAAAGTTTATTCCGACAATGAGCACAAACGACTCCACTGACTGTCAATGTGCTGGATATTTCTAGGTACCGGACAGTAATCCAATCATAGTGGTTGAGTTACAGATTTGTTCACTGAATCACAAGCTAAAAATTACATATGATTTCACATACCAGAATGGTTGATGTTTTGCCACCTTCCAAAGTAATTTCCAAATCTGATAGGGCTGCATCTACTTCATCCACTTCTTTTTCACTGTTGTTCATATGGTGATCAGAAGACATAATGGACAATTTGTTGATATGGTACTGGGGAAAACAAAACACTTAATTTGGTATATGTTCTGAAACTAAGCAACTTATTACTTGTTAAAACAAAACCCTCATTTTATTTCATTACGTAGTATACAGGCTTTTGGCCAAATTATTTAGAGAAAGGGCATTTTGGTCATTTCCTTCATCAAGAGGCAGAATTTCATATATTTTTGTAGTATTTGAAACTTTTGATGTAGATTATCAGTTTAACTGCTTATCAAAAATAATCATCCTCAGCCAGACGACGGCTTTGACTCAGATGTAGCATTCTTGGTGTATTGTGTCTATCTAACTACATTAAAACAGTGATTAGACTTTAAAATATACTTAATAAAGTTCAGGAGAAATTTAGCAGATCAGGCAACATTGTGGAGAGAAAGAGTGATAAATGTTTCAAGGCCAACATGACTCTACTTGAGAATTCACTCAAATAATTAGTTAGTTCTGTTAATGAATACAAAGTTGAAGCTACAGACAGATCAGCCAGGATCATGTTAAATGGTAGAGCAGGTTGTGAGACCAAATTACCCATTAGATTAGATTCCCTACTGTGTGGAAACAGTCCCTTTGGCCCAACAAGTCCACACCGACCCTCTGAAGAGTAACCCCCTCCCCACCCCCCGACTAATGCACCTAACAACTATGGACAATTTAGCATGGCCAATTCACCTAACCTGCACATCTTTGGAATGTGGGAGGAAAATAGGAGTACCCAAAGGAAACACACGCAGACACGGGAAGAACGTGCAAACTCCACACAGTCGCCCGAGGCTGGGACCCTGGCGCTGTGAGGCAGCAGTGCTAACCACTGAGCCACCATGCTGCCCCCTTTCTCCTTTAACTCATATTTTTGTATGCATGAATGCATGCAAGATCTGGACTACACTGCTTACATGTCAACATAGCAAATAGTTATGCTAATGATTAGGGTAGATGATTAATTGCCTGGCAGTTATAAACAGGAAAATGTGGGGCTCTTGAGGCATAGTGATAATGTGCCTATCTCTGAACTAGGAGAATGAGATTCAAGTCTCACCTGCTCCAGAGGTGTGCAATTAACATCTCTGAACTGGTTTATCAGAAAATATGTAAGACTGATTAATAAACAATCCACAAACAAGGATAATTTCTGTTTCCCCAAATGGCTTGGATCAGAGTTGACATTGGTAACAGGAAGGTTGCCAAGAGGTGAATATTGAAAACTAGGAGTTTGTTTCAGACAGGTGGTTGCAATCTGAGTTAGTTTTGGAAAGAATGGCTGAAACCAACTATGACATTTCTGAATATGATTCCCACCAATGTTCTGTGAAGTGGACTTTGTGATCAATAGAAGAATGAAGCAGACACACACACAAAAAAGTGGTTTGTCAAAGGAAAGAAACAAGATATTTCTGATTAGAAACAGGCTTAGGTGTAAAATATTCTGAGCTGGAGGCTCAAAACTTGAATACGTAGGTGGTTTGTATGATTTATTAAAAGTTATATGCAAATTTTATAAGTAGGGGGACTTGCTAAATGAATACAAGTCTTGGTCAGACGTTCTGATAAATATAGGAAGCCAAGTGGCTATTCCAAAAATGAAAATTCAACACAATTTAACAGACAATACTCAAGTTTGAAAAAAGTTCTATTCGGAGATTTCTGACTCAATGGTTGCCTTTAAATTGTTGAACTATATTAGAATGTCATAGGGGAGAAAGTGAGGACTACAGATGCTGGAGATCAGAGCTGAAAATGTGTTGCTGGAAAAGCGCAGGAAGAAGGGCTTATGCCTGAAACGTCGATTCTCCTGTTCCTTGGATGCTGCCTGACCTGCTGCGCTTTTCCAGCAACACATTTTCAGCTATATTAGAATGTCAAACATGGACAGACACCAGTATTAAATGTTGAAAACCTATAGTTCTTCCTCAATTTCAGAAACTTTCCTTTCATGATTTCCTGCTTCCTTCATCTCCATTTGAAGAGATCCGAAATCTGGTTTTGTTTCCGTGTAGTTTTCTCCAGTTTTGCTTTTAATTCAACAATTTCAAGTTAAATCACTTGCTGCATGGCTTTTTGCAATCCTTTACATGTAATCCTGCTCTAGTTTCTAATGGACGACGGTCAATTCTCCTGCATTTACATGACCTCGTTTGACAATAAACAGTATTTTTAACTGTCAGCTGAGGAGGAATTTGTTCTTCTCAAACCCAACCTATTGATTCAATCATGTCAGATGCCTTTATGTTCTTTTGCATCACTTTTGTTACCATCTAGAGTCCACTACGACACTCACTGTCTTTTCCCCCCCTGCCTTATTCTGTCTCTTAAGGCACTTGCCTGACATTAACATATTTGATGTCATCTTTTTACCTCCAGAGTTATTATTGCTCTTTATTTTCTTGGAAAAAATGTTGACTTTGAGCTGCAAGAGGACTAGATTTTAAGAAACATGCTTTTGGAATACATGTCAAAGGTCTTAAAAACAATGCTGGGAAAACATTCATTCCCAGTAGTATTTGTGGCTCAAAAGGGACATTCAGCAGTAACAAAAAATTAGAGGATGCAATGGCACAGCAATGCAAGACCATCCAAAAGCAGGCCTTTACGCACTGTTTTACTGCTAAGACTTAAAAAAAAATGAAGGCCTCAACATAATCAGCACCTCTTTTAAAACCAAAAGTTAAAATAGTTATTTAGCAACCGTATCTGTCAATACATGTAGTACTATATCCATTTCTAACCAGAGCAAATATTTACAAGCACACAATTAGGAATCAGTTCCTTTTTAAAAATGTATTTACATCATGTAATCCTAGGACTATAGTCCAGTGTGATATATACAGGCCTACATTGTTCACTTTATAAAATCCCTGGAGAAGTATATCATATTGTCAAAGAAAATATTAAGCTAAATGTTCCGGGCATTCAGGTTTGTTAACCCTTTGAAGGTAGAAGGAGCTAAGATTGGTCAGTGAAAGTAAGGTGGGGATAGAGTAGGGAAAGCAATATATTACATATATTACAACATAAATTGATGCATATATTTATATGATAATGAAAAACCGAATCCATTTATTTTGGTTCTGCAAGCACAGTCCAGTACTGTAAAAACAGCTTTGCAATGATAATTCACACCTCAACTTCCTAATCTAAAAGTATAATAATACTGCCACAAGCAACTGAGGCCTTTTCCACTTTTTAGCAACATGAAAAAAACGACAGTACAATTCCTTTGTACTCACTTTACCTCATTGAAGTTCACAAAAAGAAAATTGAATGATCTTTATTAGTCGTCTGTACCTGTTCCAAAGTGACTGAAAATGACTGACATTTTTGCTTCCCTGTATTAATAAAAAGTTCTTTCTTTCATCCCATGAAAGGTATGCAACCGAAGAATGAGCATGTCTTTTCATGTTCTCATGCTGAATGACCTACTACAGATTCTGGCATTTTCTATTTGAATCTTCTGAATCCAGATGAAAATGGTACCAGCCTTGCACATAACTCCAGTGCATTGTTAAGCCAGTACAAAAAAGTACTGAAGCACTGAACTAAAGCTTAATTAAAGGATTGAAGGAATGTAGTTCCATGCTTTAGATAGTGGAGAAATCTAAAAGCATATACTTCAGGAGAAATTTAGAAGAGCAGAGGTTTTCACATAGAAAAATAACTGCATCACCAATAAACAGTAGCGAGGATAATAAATTTGACTGACACAGATATTCATTTTCATTTGAGATTACAACCGAACATATCAAAAACATGATTTAAACATCAAGTGGAATTTCATGCTTTCCCAGCGTATCATCAGATGGGAGGATGCGGTGAAGATTATAACACCTTCCCAACTCTCTGCAATTTATTTCAGGTGGGAAAGGTCAAGGATGGCCTTCCAACTTGAAGGCAAATTGAGGCCATCAAAGTACCACTCAAAGGCAAGTGTGCCTCTGATCTGTTGGGGTAAGGTGGGATGGGAGTGGGGGTCACTCTCTCAGCTTTTGCACCACCAGATCCACCATGGGCAAGGACGGGTTCTGCAGAAAGTCATACCCCTGTCCTTCACAACAAAGCCTCCTGACTAACTCTTCTGAAGCCCTAACAATACCCAGTGATTTATCTACCCCTAACCCCACTAACCCACTTTGCCAAGATTTTCCAGATAGGATGGTCATTGGTGGGCCTCTTTCAGTATCAGCAGTGACCACCATTTCGGATTTGTTGCAGCTTTGAGATGAGACATCTCCCATGTACAGAAAGGGAGACATCTCCCATGATGAAGCCTCTATGGAAGCAGGAACACAAACAGAGGCCATTGGGCTATCTGACTTAGAATTATCCCTAATGGGGTTCCCAGAAATAGCTAGAATAGGGTTGACACCAGCTGATGACCATTAAACTCTCACCCAACTTTGCTGATACACATAGAACTGGATTATAAACCAAAGGGCAGGTTCTTTAAATGCCAAGGGAGAGCCCAACTCAGTGATTCACCACAGCGGAAATTGACTAGTGGGCCCTTAGTTGTTACTAGGCAAGACCGCTGTACATTTCCAAGATGATTTTCTCCTTCAGGGAGCTGCTGGGCAGAGGCTAACAACACCAAGGTTACAGGGCCTCCAGGAGCAGCAGCCAATTCCAGGATGATGGTCCCAGAGATAGAGGAAAGACAGCAGCAGTGGGGCATCTGAATGGCACCAGGGACCCAGAAAAGAGACACCCCCAATGCCCTCAATGGCCAGCAGGTGCAAGGAGAGACTGCCAGGCAGTTTGTTGGGTGCAGGCCTTTCCCTGTTAATTTTGTGCGATGTGGGCCTCAATTTGGGCCATGGGCGGATGCCTTCTCTTGTGCCTGTAAAATCACAGAGGGGTGATGATGGTTGGATAGAAGGAGATATACTATTGACAGCACAGTGCTGTGTGACAGGTATTCCTGTCTGGTTCCTGCCTGTAGGTGGCCCATAAAATCCAGCTATGATAACAAATACTGAAAATGTTTAAGAACCTGGATATGTAGATCATTAATTTCCTTCTAGTTATATCCTTAATACTACAATCTATTAATATAAATAGATATGTGTTTCTGACGTTCATTAATGTAAGGTACTGTGGGTGCATTAGATTTGCATCATAGAATCATGGATTGTTCCTGATGTTCTCCACGGCTGAATCCATAATTTGAGAGTTATCTCTCTATTACTCAATATTTGAAAATTAGAAAGTCAATTCTAGTTGAACACTGCAGCATCAGACTGGTGTAACAGCGGTTATGCACCATTGACTGAATCACTCAATTCACAGACAACCAGCTGCATTGGATCACTGAAGAGCATTTTTGTACCCATTTTCAAGCATGTCTGGTGTAGGATGAAATTACACGCACAGCAGAAGCAGTGATAAGTGGGTAGCAAGCAGGAGCACAATTTCAGTGAGACCAACTTGCTTCCTTAAGGCAGAACTGGGTAGACAAACTAGTAGATTTCCATGGGAGGAAAACATACAAAAGAAAAAAAAAAATCACATCAAGAATGGAAACTGTGCATAGTAATGCAAGAATCCAGTGACCTGACCAAAACAAATAAAGCACTCAACCACTCAGAATAGCACACATCAGTTGCTGCTCAGCCTCCAAAAATTAAAAAGCTGGACAACCATCACACTCCATTTCTCCACTTAAAGTGGGCACTAAATTGGAATCTAAATATATACACCATCATCTGTCCCAATAGTAGTTTCCTGTATACATGATAGTAAAAATGCCTTCCTCTGCTTCAACAAGGTGATCTCAGATCTATTCCTCAACCATCTTTTGGAAGACAGTACTTCATTACTAGCCTTCATCTATTTCATTAATTATTCTTGAAGGACAATTTGTGCATCATGCCAAAGAGTCAGTGTATTGGAAGAGGCATCTCAATATTAAAACAATTTCTCCCAATACAAGGAAGATGCCATATTGACGGAGAAGCATTCTCCTTCAATAGTAACCATTAGTGCCTTCATAAACATTAACATCAGGAAACAGGTTTCCTTATTGAAGGCATCAATGAATTATGTGACAACATAGATATACAAGATCAGAAATATGCCATTTTGTATCTTAAATATGCTCTGACATTCTATGCGATTGTGGCTCATCTGCATCCTAACACCTATACCTCTGATTCTGGGAATGGTTAGTTCTGTTGCCTCAAGAGGGAAGGCAACAGCCAACAGGTATTATCACAGAACTGTTAATCAGAGACCTAGGTAATGTTCTGGAATCCAGGTTTGAATGGCGCCATGGCAGATGGTGGAATTTGAATTCAATAGAAATCTGGCATTAACAGTATAAGTGATGATCATGAATCCATTGCCAATTATCAGAAAAACCCATCTGGTTCACAAATGTCTTTTTAGGGAAGTAAACTGCCATCCTTACCTAGTCTGGCCTACATGTGACACCAGACCAACAGCAATGTCAGAGAGTCAAAGAAATGTACAGCATGGAAACAGACTCTTCGGTCTAACTTGTCCATGCCGACCAGATATCCTAACCTAATATAGTCTCATTTGCCAGCACTTGGCCCATATCCCTCTAAACCCTTCCTATTCAGATATCCATCCAGATGCCTTTTAAATGTTGTAATTGTATCAGCCTCCACCACTTCCTCTGGTAGTTCATTCCATACACACATCACCCTCTGCATGAAAATGTTGCCCCTAAGGTCCCTTTTTTTGATTCTTAACTGCCCTCTGGGCAATTAGGGATGGGCAACAAATGCTGGCCTAGCCAGTGACACCCTCATCCAGTGAATGAATAAAGAAAAAAAGTTGAATGGAATGACAAATTACCATTGACAATAACTTCCTAAAAGCAAATGCTCAGGAGAGAGCAGCAGCAGCAAATAAGCCATCTATCAACATCAAATGTAAAATTCATGGCTGTTCCAGACACATACAACAGCAATCACTTTATAAGTTTAGGTCTGTAGTGCACCTGGCTATTACAGATTCCCATGGTGCCCAAGTTCAACTGAAGCTATAGAAACTGATGTGGTGATTACCTTCATCGCAACATGAAGAACAATGCAAGTCCCCATGCAGCAGACATTCCGATTGAGATACAATTGAGATACAAAGATGTGCCTCTAGAGCAGACAATGTCTGAATTCAGCAGCTCTAGGTGGGCATGCATATGCAATTATGAGACACAACATGCCCCAGCAGTCTCCCCCCCAAAAGAAGCAAATCCAAGGTGTTTCAGCAAAACATTGCTCAACCGTGAACCCATTGAAAAAATAAGTCAGTAATTCCCCAATAAAAGCAAAATACTGTAAATGCTGCCGGAAGTCTGAAATAAAAAAAGAAAACTGGCACACCTCAACAGATCCGTCAGCATCTGTGGAGAAAGAAACAAAGGTAATATTTCCAGTCCTATAGGACTCTTCTTTGGAACACACATGCTGCAAAACCTGCTGAATTCCTCCAACACTTCATGCCAGTAAATCTTTTTTGCTGTAATAGCTGCTTGAAATTATGGCAATATTTAGGTTAAAAAAAATAAATTCTCTCTGTGAGCATGTTGCTAGCAACAGCAAAAGTATTATACTTTATATGCCAATTTATCTTTTAGGAGTGTAACAGCTGAACATTTGCAACTGCAGAAGCTATTGCCCCATCATTGAAATATTATGAATTGCGCACGTGACATTCTGTCAATACTGACAATGACCTGAATAAACAGCTGTTGCCCAAAAACAAAGGATGATCTGAACAGAGCATGGAATTTCAGTGCTAATGTTACCAAAAATGGATGCAAAATCAATCACTTTATCACATAGGTTTTCAAATATACTTCACAAAAAGGTATAAAAACAGACTCACTTGATTAGAGGAAACAGAATCCAAACTTTACATTGAAATATTTAATGGAATGCTACTTTATAGGAACGGATTGCTCAGTTTACACTTATGCTTTCAATTTTAGTTATTATTATTTTGCTTGAAAATGATGGATGTGAATATTATATTGAGATCCCTTGAGCTTCAGGCATTTAGATGCCAAAAAATGCTTAGGAAATATATATTGATCTATTTAAAATTCATATAATTCTGCAAAGACAGGAAGAACATTTGAAACATTTGACTACAACAAGTTGATTGTTACATCAAGCTCCAGCACTTTCTAAATGACTTTGGATTGGATTTTCTGTGCACATAAATACAATTTTGTTTTTGTTTAAACTAACTATCTACTTTTCTATATCGAAGAACTTTTTTGTTCACCTGGAAACGGGAGCAAAAAAGGGGATGATCGTATGAGTTGGGGTATTCTATAGACCTTCAAACAATGAGATGGAGAAGCAAATCTGAAAGGCACAAGCACTGTCAAGTAGTATTTATCACTCTTTATTTGTGTAAGAGAATCATTCAGAATTCCACATAGTATCCCAAGAACTACATGTACGTGTATATATCTATATCCTGCAATGTTAGAAAGAATATCCACAAATATGCTGGATACATTGGCAATTATTCAAGAATCTATAGATTCTGAAAAAGATCAAGTGGTTTGGAAAACTGCTAATGTAACACCTTTATTAAGGAAAGGAAGAAGACAATGAACAGGTAACTATAGGCCAGCTAGCTTGACTTCGGTTATGAGAAAATTTAAGTTTGTAAAAAAGGATGTAATACAGAATATTTAGAGATGCATGCTATGATCAAGCAGAATCAGCATGACTTCAGAAAAGGGATGATGGCATGCCCTGACAAATTTATTAAATTCTTTGATGAAGTAACAAGTGGAATATATAATGGGGAGAAATTGGATGTAATATATTTGGATTTTCAGAAGACTTTTGATAAGATATCACATGATAGGCTAGAGCTGAAAAATGTGTTGCTGGAAAAGCGCAGCAGGTCAGGCAGCATCCAAGGCGCAGGAGAATCGACGTTTCGGGCAGAAGCCCTTCTTCAGGAACCCTTCATGAACCTTCTTCATGATAGGCTAGAATAAGGCAACAACCCAGGGTGTTGAAAGTACCTTATTAGCATGAACAGAGGATTGTCTGACTAATAAAGGCAGAGTTGGAATAAGGTGGGGGCATTTTGAGAATTGCAACCTGTAACTAGTGGAGTGGGAACTAGACAGTTGAAGCAAATGGACAAAAACTTGGCATATGGAATAGAATATGAGAAAATGTGAGATTACGTACTTTGGCAGGATGATTAGGAGAGCAGAATATTATTTAGATGAAGAAAGATTGCAGAAAGCCACAAATCTGGGATTCGTCAGCCCTTGTATGTGAGTCACAAAAAGCTAGCATCCAAGTACTGTGGTCAACAGAAAACACAAATAAATGCTGGCCTTTATTTCAAAGTGAATGGAATAGAAAAAAAGTGGAGATATTGCTAAAGCCATGCAAGGCACTAATCAGACCACAGCTGGAATACAGTGAAAGTTTTGGGGCCTCATCTAAGGAAATATATTTTTGCAAGGTTTGTAGCTCAGGTTGAGGTTTAGGGTGTAGGTTTGCTCGCTGAGCTGTAGGTTTGATATCCAGACGTTTCATTATCTGGCTAGGTATCATCAGTGGCAACCTCCAAGTGAAACGAAGCTGTTGTCTCCTGCTTTCTATTTATATGTTTGTCCTGGATGGGGTTCCTGAGGTTTGTGGTGATGTCACCTCCCGTTCGTTTTTGGTGGGTCCCATTTTGACTGAGACATCACATCTATCCTGGGACAGGCTAAGCAAAGACATGCCAGAGAATTCCTAGAGGCCTGGCACTCCAACCACAACGTCATAAACAAACACACAGATCTAGATACCATCTATCAACCCCTCAGAAAACAAACAGGAAATGACATCACCACAAATCCCAGGAACCCCATCCAGGACAAACATAAATAGAAAGCAGGAGACAACAGCTTCGCTTCAGTTGGAGGTCGCCACTGATGATGTTACCTCGCCAGGTAATGAAACGTCTGGATATCAAACCTACAGCTCAGTGAGCAAACCTACACCCTAAGGAAATATATACTTGCATTGCAGACAGCCCAGAGAACGTTCACTCAATTGATCCTGTTGTGGAGGGAGCATCTTGAGCGGAGAGATTGAGTCTATATTCACTCGAGTTTAGAAAAATGAGAAGCAACCTTATTGAAACAAAGATTCTTAGGGGACTAGACAGGGTAGAAGTGGAAAGATTGCTACTCTTGTGGAAGAGTCCAGGGACACAGGGCATAATCTCAAAATAAGAAGTCACCCATTTAAGAGATGTGGAGGTATATCTTCTTCACCTCTGGCAAAGACAAGGACCAGAAGGCATAATCTCAGAATAAGGGGTCATCCATTTAAGACAGATCAGGAGGAACTTCTTCAATAAGAAGTCACCCATTTAAGAGATGTGGAGGTATATCTTCTTTCAGAGGATAGTGGATCTATAGAATACTTTACTGCAGAGGGTTTTTGAAGCTGGGTCATTAAGTATCCAAGGTTGACAGAGAAACAGATTTTTAAACACTAAGGACTCAATAGTTACAAGGGAAAGACAGAAAAGTGGAGTGAGTTGAGCATGATCAAATCAGTCATGATCTCACTGAATGGTGGAGCAGCCTCATTGGGCTGAATGGCCTACTTCTGCTTCTATACCTTTATGATCTTGTACAAAAGGCTTGTCTCAAATTTGAAACTCCTGTTGGAATTTCCATCAGATCTAGCAGGATTAGATTGATGACTAAGTTGTGCGCAAATAAGTCCTTAACATATACACCAGAAAAGCACATCCAGAGATCTGGAATTAATGATTTGTGAATTCCAACACTTCCTTAACAGGATGGATGCATAAAGATTGCTTCACCTCTGGCAAAGACAAGGACCAGAAGGCATAATCTCAGAATAAGGGGTCATCCATTTAAGACAGATCAGGAGGAACTTCTTCTCTCAAAGGATAGTGAATCTGTAGAATACTTTATTATGGATGGCCCACGATTTACCTCTCTTTCTGAAGCTGCTGATTAGCTTAAATCAGAAACCACCTTCACATTCAAGTCCTCAGCCTTCGTGAAATATACACACCGTGTTTCCATGCCTGTGCTTTAGGGCAAACAGATATTCCACTCAAAAAGGCCTGATGGAAATTAGCAGGTGAGACAGGGCATGGTCTTGCACTGCACTTCTAGTAAAAACTACAGTCAAATGCAGGCAAAACAACCTGAAGTATGAAATACACTTACAAATCAAAAATTATGAATTTGAGTTTTAGTTTATAAAACCATTAAATAATGGGTGCAGCTAATGCTTTACAATTATTTCGACATATGGTAATAATTAAAGCATGTAATGTTCCTTGACATTTGACTGAAAAGACAAATTTGAGGGGGAGTGGGAGAAAATATCAGCTATGGATTTGGTGTATATGGAGTTCACAGCTGGAAAGTACCATTCTTACTGACGAGAAAAAAATGACACTGTAATCTTGGATAATTTTTCTCAGAAGTAAAGTTACAGTAAAATGGATGCCATATGTACTCAAAACATCACAAATGTAGTTGCTCACATCACAAATATCCCGAAGACAAACTAAGTTGGTAGATAGCAAAAAACTGTAACAGGACAGCAAGAACTCTTTATAAACTCTCAAATTCACAGTCGTTAGATAAAGACAATAACTTTCTATAAGTTAAGTTGTATTGAATATCTAAATATTACCATGGTCATGAAATTTCTTCAATCATCATAGCATTAGACTGGCTGCATTTTCTTTTTACAGTTTCAGTATTTTGGGTAAAAAAGTTAAAGTCACCATAGTCTTACCAGACTATAGGGCTGCTCGCTCATTGGAAAGTGATGACAGGTGGTGGTTTAACCTGAGGGTTACCACACCTCAGGTGAGGGGAGAGGTTGAGAAGGAAAATCCTTCATGGTAACCGTAGCCAGTGCAGGAACTGAACCCATACTGTTGATGTCACTCTGCATCACAAGCTTGTCTTCCAGCCAAGTGAACTCTTAGTTCCCAGGAGTCAAACTGGAGTACATTTGGTTTAAAAAGTAAACTCCTTTCATGACAAGTTTGTTAAGGATAAAATCTAGAAGAGATGCAAATATAAAACATGCAGTGTATTGATCAGCTTCAATTATCTTTTTTGCCACTTACAATGAGCTACATTCATTTGCATTACAAAGGAATGTTCCATGTGCCTTTCTTTGGATGAGACATTAAACTAAGAATTAACTTCCTTGTTCAAATGTACATTTAAAAAGAAAACACAGTTCAAAGATTAGCAAAATTCTAACCTTGTTCCACTCTCAATATTCCATTTTCAATCAACATGACCAAAGTAGATTAAGAGATCACTCATACCGTTTGCAGATGTTTACACAATTGCTTATATTTTCATATAAAGTAACTGTATGCTGGTGTAAACTAATGTTTGGAAAGCACTTTCAAATATTTAAAAAGGTTAGATTTGTGACAATGTTCTTACTTTAATTAAAGTGAAAAAACACACTAGATTTTGACTACCAGGTTGTTACTAAACATAGTAATCTTCCCAATTGTACTATGGGATCACATGGTCAAATAATTCATTAGGTTCAAAAGTCAGAAGTAGGTTTGGATGCTTTGTGTACTCTGATTTTACACCTCTCCAAAATATCCCACACCTACCCACTCAAGAGGCAAATGCAATGATGGCATTCATTTTGAGAGGACTTGAATATAAAAGCAGGGATGTATTTCTATCCGGCTCTGGTCAGACCACGTTCGAGTATTGCTTGTAGTTTTGGGCCCCATATCTCAGAAAAGATGTACTGGCCCTGGAGTGTGTTCACAGGAGGTTCACAAGAATGGTCCCAGGAATGAAAACCTTAACATATGAGGAACGTTTGAAGACTCTGGGTTTATACTCGATGGAATTTAGAAGGATGAGGGGGGACCTAATTGAAACATACAGAATACTGAATGGCCTGGACAGAGAAGATGTTGGGAAGATGTTTCGTTGGTATGAGAGATTAGGACCCGAAGGCATAGCCCTAGAGTAAAAGGGAAGGCCTTTTAGAGTGAAGATAAAAAGAAACTTCTTCAGCCAGAGAATTCATTGCCACAGAAGGCTGTGGAGGCCAGGTTATTGAGTATATTTAAGACTGAGATAGCTAGGATCTTGAGTATCCAAGGATCAAGGGTTACGGGGAGAAAGTGGGAGAATGGGATTGAGAAACTGATCAGCCATGATTGAATGGTGGAGCAGACTTGATGGGCTGAATGGCCTAATTTCTGTTCCTATCTCTAATAGTCTTAGAAAGGATACATATTATTTGCTGGAAAGGATATCTTTGTGAACTGTTCAGGGCAATGTTTTTTGAGAAAACATCCAACAAATACACATTAAAAAAAGGGGGGTGGCCAGTATTGCATCACAACTCAAGTGCCAATCAACAGATTAGTAACTTATGGTATAGTTACCCTCTCCTTGGAGGTGGTGAAGAAGGCGGCATTAAGGGCAATTACATGGGAGAGATGGTCCCAGAGAGATTCTGACCCCTCCTTGCCAACTTAACAATTAAGTGCTGGGTGAGAAGGTGTATGGTAATGTTTTTGACCTGTCACCATTTAAGATCCTTCAGTGGATAATTAACTGCCACCCAAGGGTCTCACTCACCACTGGTCCTTCTCAACAGGCAAAAATGGTTGGGAAACCAGAGTACCTGCTTGTCAGGTTTGTTGGGGAACTCCACTTAAAACAAGCTCAGATAGGGGACAACAGCTGAGGTTCATCCCATTGTCATTGCCCTCCAATTCCCCTGATACACCTCTCCCAACAACCACCACCCCATGAGAATGGAAAGAAAAGCACTTAGCTTCTTACTGTTTCAACTCCTAAACTCTGGGACCCCAGTGATGATCTCTACGATTTTGAAGCTTTTGGCCTCCGATTGACCAGCAGCTTCTGGTGAGGTAGGACATCGGTATCAAGGTTAGTGATCAAGGTATCAAGCTTGCCAGTTAGCTAATGGCTATTTGGAGTTTGATCTGAATTAGAAGGCTGGATCTGAGATAAGGTGGGGTGAGGTGGGGGGTGGGCAGGGGAGGAAATGAGGAAACTGGTGAAATCCACATTGACCTCATGGTGTTGGAGGGTCCCAAGGCAGAAAATGAGGCATTCTTCTTCAGACGTTAGGTGGTTAGGGAGTGACGATAGAGGAGACCCAGGACCTGCATGTGTTTGGTGGAGTAGGAGGGGGAGGGGGAGTTGAAATGTTTGGCCATGGGGCGGTAGGGTTGGTTGGTACAGGTGTCCTGGAGATGATCTCTGAAGTGCTGTGTGAGTAGATGTCCTGTCTTCCCAGGGTACAGGAGACAACATTAGGAACAACGGATACAGTAAATGACGTGTGGAAGAGTAGGTGAATCTTTGGGGCTCCTTCGGGGTCTTGGACAGAGGCAAGGGGGAAGGTGTGGGTGCAGATTTTCCAATTCCTGCAGTGGCAGGGGAAGGTGCTGGGATGATCTCTAGGATTTTGAAGCTGCTGGCCTCTGATTGACAGCAGCTTCTGGTGAGGTAGGACATTGGTACTAACGTTAATGATTCACTGAGATGGCCCAGGTGGGGGGTATGGACCTGATAAGGGAGTCGCTGAGGGAACGGTCTTTATGGAAAGTGGATAGAGGTGGGGAGAGAAATGTATCTCTGGTGGTGGGGTCTGTTTATAGGTGGCGGAAATGGCAGAGGATGATGGGATGTATGTTGAGATTGATGGGATGGAAGATAAGGACTATGGGGGTTCTGTCCTTGTTGTGGTTGGAGGGGTGAGGTTCAAGGGCGGAGGCGTGAGAAGTGGATGAGATGCGCTGGAGGGCATCAACCTCCACATGGGAGGGGAAATTTCAGTCTTTAAAGGAGGAGGCCATCTGGTGTGTTCTGTGGTGGAAATGGTCCTCCTGGGAGCAGATGCAGTGGAGGCACAGGAATTAGGAATAAGGGATAATATTGTTACAGGAGGCAGGTGGGAGGAGGTGTAGTCAGTGGGTTTATAGAAGATGTCAGTGTTGAGTCAGTCAGTGTTGATTCGAGAAGGAGAGGTCCAGGAATGGGAGGGAGGTGTCTGAGATAGTCCAGATGAATCTAAGGTCAGGGTGGAATGTGCTGGTGAAGGTGATGAACTGTCCAACCTCAACATGGGAGCATGAGGTGGCACCAACGCAGTCATCAATGTAGTGGAGGAAAAGGTGGAGAATGGTTCCGGTGTAACTGTGGAAGATGGACTGTTCTACGTAGCCGACAAAGAGACAACCATAGCTGAGGCCCATGCAGGTGCCCACGGCTACCCCTCTTATCTGTAGGAAATGGGAGGACTCAAAAGGAGAAATTATGGAGGTTGAGGACCAGGTCAGCTGAACAAATGAGAAGTCAGTGGAAGGGTACTAATGGGGATGTCAGGAAAGAAGAAACAGGGGGCTTGGATGTCTTCGTCACGGCGGATGGAGGTGTACAGGGACTGGAAGTCCATGATGAAGATGAGGTGCTGGGGCCCGGGTAAACGATACTCTTGGATGGCATGGTTGGTGTCCCAAGCGCCATGTGGGGAGTTCCTGGACTGGGGAGATAGGACAGTATTGAGGTATGTGGAGATGAGTTTGGTAGGGCAGGAACAGGCAGAGACGATGGGTAAGCTGGGGTAATCAAGCTTGTGGATCTTGGGTAGGAGGTAGAACTGGGCGGTGCAGGGTTCCCGAACTATGAGATTGGAAGGTGTGTGTGGGAGATTCCCTGAGGTGATGAGGTTTTGTACTGTCTGGGAGATGATGATTTGCTACTGGGAAGTGAGGTTGTGGTCGAGGGGGCAGTAGGAGGAGGTGTCTTCGAGTTGGCTCCTAGCTTCAGTGTGTAGAGGTCAGTGCTAAATCTTTACCTATCTGGTCAAACCTAGTTCTTGATGTCCTATTCCCAAATGCTCTGGTTCTGGGCACGCAGTTGCATTTTCTTCATCAGAAAACAGAAGTTATACTAGTATTGATTTCAGAGTAGACTGGTTTGCAGACAAACGTGATGCTCAGTTTCCACATGTGTAAGACATCTAGTTGATAAAAAAAGTCTGAAATGCTTTTGCTCAATCATCATTAGCTGAAAAAAGCTGATTTAGTGAATCACATATTATACACTTATGGTGTAAAATACAAAGAAAAATCAGTGAAGTGAAATAACTGAAAACAAAAGTTCATCTCATCAGTACCCGAGTTCTCTCCAAACACTATTTAAACACCCTTTTAAAGTAACCCACAATGATCTCAGTTGGTTGTTTAAATATCACAAATGAAGTTGATTTTGGAGAAAATTTCTTAATACAGTTTCACAGATTTCCATTTGTGCTGCTTTGAAGTAGTCATCTGGGTTTACCACATTTGACTCTAATTATTCTGATCTTTCTCAATACAGTATACAGCTATTTGGGGTTAGTATGATCTGATCTGTATAATTTCTACACTTCCTTATCAAAGTCATTTTTACCTTATTTTGTGGTGACCAAATCTAAACACAGCATTCTCAGCTGCAAACTGACCAAAGCGTTAGCAAAACACTTGTCAACTACCATTCCACATTTCCAGTTCGATATTTATTAACTCCTTCTTTGAATAAACTGTTTTGCTACATTCTGCAGTCACTTAAAATTATCACATTTAGATGCAGGGAAATGATGTGTGTTACTTCATGGCTCCTACTGAGCACTTGATTAGATGAGCAACGGTATTCCTTCAGTATTGAAAATGATAAAAGTACTGCAGCAGCTGAAATAAGTTTCTGTTCCAGATCCTTTTACAAATATCCTTGCTCCTTACTTCTAATGTGCAAGATTGTTGCTTGGAGAGAAAACAATTCACATAAACACACGCACACCTCATGAGATACATCCCTTCCCAATAACCCAGTCTGATAATCAACTTGGTCGTGGTTTATCATTTTTAATAACTTGAACTTGTGACTTTATAAAAAGAGGTAAAGGAAATTAGGCTAATTTTTGGTAAGCTCTTCATTCCTGAACGTTGATTCTCCTGCTCCTCAGATGCAGACTGACCTGCTGTGCTTTTCCAGCACCACTCTCTTGACTCTAATTCTTTGGTTGTTAGTTTAAATCCTGAGCACCACAACTTGAAAAAGTTAATTTTTTTGGAAATGATGCAGAGAAAATTCACTGGAAGGATTAGAGACGCTGCGGGATTAAATAAATGAGGAGAGTTGAGAAACAAAGGACACAGATTAAAGAAGGTTAAGTGACAAAAGCTTAAAAATGGAAGCAAAAATAAATTGTATTTATACAAAATTTTAAATATACACACAAAGATGATGTTCCAAAATTGAAAATCAAATGCCAATGAACTGTGCTTACAGGTACCTTGCTGTCAGTCAGGTTAACAAACATTTGGGCATCAACACAACCATACTCTTAGATTTATCTATTATTAATAGGATGTTGTTTTCTAAAGTGCAGGATGATGGGTAAGATGCTGATGCTACAAATTCAAGGTACATTTTCCAGTAAAAATAATTAAGCACAGGAACATTGCTAAGCCATGTATAACAAATCTCAAAATAATAAACTGTACAAATCATTTGTGTGTGGAAATAATGGGTAATAAAGGAACACATTAAATGAAAGACACAAGAAGAAACATACAAGTTTCATTTAATAAGTATCTTTTCAGGAATCGTCCATATTTTGCACATGACTAGACAAAGACACCAGCTGCTACATGTATCAAATACAACTCACAAAGAGCAACACAAACCAGGAGCCCTCTTAGTTTGCTTCTCACAAGATACAATCAACTGATTCGACATCAAATTTTCACTTCTGCAGCAGAGTGAGGGGATGAACAGGGAGATGTATGACATTTAAACATTACTATTGCCATAACTGCAAGGGCTAACATTTTTCAGATTGTTAACTGGTTGAGTTCATAGTGTTTTTGTCAAAATAAAATGAAAATTGAGTCAATCCTTGGCAGGGTATTGGCTTCTGGACAGAGAAAATGTCAGAAGGGAAAGCTGGAAACTGATGTTTGTTCTACATTATAGATGTACAATAAAACACTTGTAAAACAGAGTATCCTTTGCTGGCTAATTCTACAATTTCAGACACCTTCAGTAGCGTGTGTAGTGCTGGAAAAGCACAGCAGGTCAGGCAGCACCCAAGGAGCAGGAAAATCGACGTTTCGGGCATAAGCCCTTCATCAGGAATGATGCTTGTGGGTCAGGGCTGAGAGATAAATGGGAGGGGGTGGCGTTTTGTGAAAGGTAGCTGAGAAAGCGATAGGTGGATGAAGGCGAGGGAGAAGAGCGATGGACAGGTCTGGAGGGTGGTGCCAGGTCTGGAGGGTGGTGCCTTGAGACTGGGATAAATGTGGGGTGATGGGAAGTTAGGACGCTGTTGAAATCCACATTTATCCCATGTGGTTGCAGGGTCCCAAGACTGAATATGAGGCGTTCCTCCTCCAGGGTCAGGTGGTAATGGTTTGGCAGTGGTGGAAGCCCAGGACCTGCATGTCCTTGACGGAGTGGGAGGGAGAGTTGAAGTGTTCAGCCACAGGGCGGTGGGGTTGGTAGGTGCTGGTGTCCCAGAGATGTTCTCTGAAACGATCTACAAGAAGGCATCCTGTCTCCCCGATGTACAGGAGACCACTCCGGGTGCAACGGATGCAGTACATGCAGTATTTACACCAATGACAGTAAAGGAGAAAGAGAGATTTGCAAAGAGAAGGCAGTTATACCAGGGAACAAGTAGGTGTTGTTGGCATTGGTGAAAATACTCTAATTTCAAAAATTAAATATCAATAACCAATCTCATGATCAGATTTAGAGACAGAGATCTACAGCGCCAGAAAATGCCCATTGGTCCATCACATCTGCACTGGTCAAAAACATCTACCTAACTATTCTAATCCCATTTTCCATGGCCCAATGAGTTTGTGCCTTGGCAAGTGCACACCCAAATACTTATTAAATGTTATGAGGATTTCTGCCTCTACCACCCTTACAGGCAGTGAGTTTCCAGGTTCCCACTGCCTTCTGGGTGGACATTGTTTTTCCTCATATCCTGGTGAACTTCCTCTACACCCTGCTATCACATTCCTCCAATAATGTGGATTCCAGAACTGCACACAATGCCATAGCTGTGACTTAATCAATGGTTTATACACTCACAAAATAACCTTGCTGCTCTTAAACTCTATATTTGACGAATAAAGGCAAGTACAACATAGGCCTTTTAAATCACATTGTCTACCTGTCCTGATACCTTAAGGGGATAGTGTACATGCACAGAGGTCCTTCTGCTCCTCAATGTTTCCCTGAGTCCTACCATTCATCATGTACTCCTTTGCTTTATTTGTCCCTCACCAAGTGCATCACCTCACATTTATCTGGATTGAATTCCATTTGCTACTGATCAGTCCATCTATATCCTCTTGCAATCTAAGGCAATACTCCTCACTATCTACCAACACACCAATTTTTCAAATCACCTGCAAACTTACTGATCAACCACCTACAGTACATTCAATTCTAAATCATTTACATAAACCACAGCAGCAAGGACTCCAACACCGACTCCTGTGGCACCCCATGGGACACACTTCCAGTCAGCTTCCATACATTTCCAGCCAATTGTAGATCCAATTACTCAAATTTCCTTGGATCTCATGGGCTCTTACCTTTGCAGGACTTTATCAAAAGCCTTGCTGAAGTTCAAGTCGACTACATCAAAAGCATTGCCCTCATCTACACACCTGGTCACCTCCTCAAAAAATCTAATCAAGTTTGTCAGACATGACCTTCCCTTAACAAAACCATGCCGACTGTTCTTAGTTAATCCCTGCCTCTCCAGATGCAGATTAATGCTGTCTCTCAGAATTGCTTCTATTAGTTTCACACCACTGAGGTTAGAATGAATGGTCTGTGGTTTTCTGGTTTATCGCTTGCTCCCTTCTTGAATATGGTACTGCATTGACAGTCCTCCATTTCTTCAGCACTCCCCTGTGATCAGAATTTAAATTTTTTGCAAGCACCCCAATATTTACTCCCTTGCCTCTCTTAATATCTTGGGTTACAGTTCATCCGGCCCTGAAGATGTATTTACTTTCAACCCTGCCAGACCCTGAGAACTTCTTTCTGTCAATGCTAACTTCTTTAATTAATCACAACCTTTTCCCTGATTTCTATACCTTTACCCATTCCAGTCCATGAGCATCACCCAAAATATCCATTTAGAACCCTACCTACATCCTCTGACTTCATGTACAAATTACCACTGGGATCCTTAAAGCAGTCAAGAGTGTGGTGCTGGAAAAGCACAGCAGGTCAGACAGCATCCGAGGAGCAGGAGAATCGATGTTTTGGGCATTCCAGCACTACACTCTCGACTCTGATCTCCAGCATCTGCAGTCCTCACTTTCTTCTGGTCTTTAAAGCACTGTACTCTAATATTGTCTTACCTCTCACCTGTAATAACTTAAGATTTCCTTTATTTTAACCCTCAGTACACTTTCATATCCCCTTTTAGCTCTGCTAATTTCCCCTTAAAGTTCCATCTTGCACATTCTATAGACCTCTAGGGCTTCTGCTGTTTTGTATCTTCCAAACACCTTATTTTTTCTCTTATTCCAATGAAGTATATCCTTTGATATCCAGAGTTCACAGGATTTTATGGTACCAGCCTTTTTCTTTGTTGCAACATGCTAATCATGTTTTCTTCTTATTTTTTTTTTGATTTTATCCCACTGTTCTGAGACAGGTTTACCTGAAAGTATATGCTCCCGATCAACTCTGGCCAAATCATATCAAGTTGTATTAAAATCAGCCTTTCCTCGGTTGAGAACTTTGATCGCTGTCTGCAAAATGTCCTTCCACTGACACTTAACCACTTTCCAGCTTTGTTACCAAAAATTAAGTCCAAGACCTTACTCTCCAGTTAGTAGAATGTACAGCAATGAAAATGAAACTGCAGAAGTCCACTGAAGAGTTATAGTTCAAATATCACAGATATGGCTATAGTAGCCAGTCCTAGAACCTAAGTTAAATACTGTGTGTGGATCTCACCTTAAATGATGAGCAGTACAATCAAATTAATTAAATAATTAATTATTTAGACGATAAGACCTGTGTCTTTGGTCTAAATAATTATTACCATTTGCACGGCCTGAAAATGATGTTCTACTTGAAATTCATATTTCTCCATGTAATGAGAGCAAAAAGCTAACAACAACATTAATTGAAAAGTTACATCAGTTACTCATTTGAAAATTATGTAAAGCAGTTTTGCTCAAGCACACATTAAAAATAGAAAACTGATCTCATCATTCTGCAGTATGTTTGAACTCAGAAATACTTTAATGGAACATGCAGAATTGTCCAATGATATTCTGGGCATAGTGCCCATTATTGCAGTCTCTGTCCTTCTCAAAAACTCCAAAACTGTTTACAGCTAGTGCAATAAAGGCATTCAAAGTTCAGGGAAACTTATCCCAGCACTGAAACTTTCTAATGTAGCAATTAAAACAAACCTTCATTGAAATGGGTTTTTCTCACTTCATGTTCATTGTTACTTACTTGTAAAGCTGCAAACATCATCATTTCCTCCTCTGTGCATTCAATTTCTTCCAGAAGAATGCACCATTTAGCTTGTTCAAAAAGTTGGTTGATTCTCACTGCATCATACTGAAATATCAATGTTTAGAATTACCACAACTTTGTAGAAACATTGTGTGATAGTACAAAAATTCAGAAACTATAAATAAAGACTGTCACTGCAGATATTGTTCTTTTTAAAATAGATAAATGCTCAATTAGTAGTTTAACAGCATTTCAAATAGAAATCATTGAAGTTATCCCATTGTAATATGCAGTGCCACCATGAAGCTATATGCAGTATCGCCATAGAAGTATTGATTATAATTACAGCAAATATTGTCCTACAATTTCAAAGATTTATACTCTAAATAAACAGACTATGCAAAACCAGAAATGAGTTGTCACATCTTAGTTATAATAGTTAAGTGCTGGATAATGGAGTTAATAAACTATAATCTGCATATTGATACATAGTTCAATATGGAGTTGTAATCAAACTTGCAATGTTGCTACATACGTTTCAGGGTTTTAAACATAAACATTGCAACACAATTTGGCACAAGCTAGTCATAATTGGCTTTTCAATGATACTGAATAATAAATGTTGCTATATTGTTGCAAAATTTGGAAAACACTTCATGAAGAAAAAAAATTTCAAAATGGTATGTCTCTCTGTAAACTCGTACCTTTGGGTTTAAATCAAAAAAACTGTAATATTTGAATCGGAGCATTAAAACATCATTGTCTTTAACATCTTGCTCCATCAGGGACCTTGATGAATCTAACCATCTAAAAGAAAATATGGAGAAGTTAAAAATAAGAGTGTACAAGATTGAACTTCATACTTAAAATTGCATTTGAAAGAAAGATACAAAAAATATCTCAACTTACCCTTTATTCATTTTTGCCTTATCAAGGAGAGACTGCGGTTTGAAAAGCTGTGCCAAAATATCTGGAGAGGTGATTGGCTGGCTCACCGCAAGAACACTAGGATTGCCTTCAGACAGAGGACTGTCACCAAACCAAGCTGATGTCGGGGAAAGTGGACTACCATCTCTTGAATCATATGTTGGTGTCATTGTCTTGCTATATAATCCGGGGCTTGAGTAAATACTTCCTGAAAGGAGAAAGATTGAAAAAATATATAATTTTATGGTTAATTGCCAGTTTGGGTATTGGTAAGGTGCACATCTGCAGAATCAATAACATTAATCTTTATGCAACTGTTTTACTTTGTGTTTTTCATAACACGAAGTACCTATAGTTATGTATTGTACAGCAATACATTTAATCATGAAGTTTGATAAATTGAGAGCTTACCTTTTGATGGACCAATATAAAGAACATCAGAGCCTACAGAAGAGGAAAACAGAGGAAATGAGAAGGGTAAGAAGAGCACAGAACAAGCAAGGCATAGCACAGTGAACAGGCAGAGCAAAGTGAGTAAGCAAGCAGAGCAAAACAACATGCATCAAGAGCTTGGCCAGTGATAAGGACAATTACACAAATTAACTTAAAGGTACCATGGATTCATCATGTCTCCTTTATACAGAGCTTGATTCATCGTCAACAACAGTAAAATAATTAGTCAACCTCCAGATGTCAAAGATAACAACAGCACTGTCTGGAGGAAGTGCACACTATGAAATCTTGTAACAGTGAAACAAAACAAAATCCCGAAGTTAACAAATGAACATGGCTTATTTGGCATACATGTTGGTTTTGGCACATGCCATACATTTTTCAGATAAATTGATGCGTCCACTATTTGATGAAAGCCCAAATGAGTGAGGATTTGGAGATGCCGGTTTTTGTTAACAATAGTGATAGCTAGACAATATGTGTGAGCAATGTGACCGAAATAAAATCTCCAAGACAGCAAAAGAACTGCTCTTGTTTTTTGATATTATTGCAGGGACTTATTTTTTTAGATTAGATTAGATTACTTACAGTGTGGATTAGATTAGATTATTTACTTACTTATTATAATACTGGACTGAATACGAACATTTAAATGACTAATAGAAATATATTTCACCCAACTGAAAACGGCAAAAGAAATTATCACATTTCACAAGTTTCATCTCTCTCCCTCAAAATACATATAATTTAGCAGTAGAAGTTTGACAGAAGGAGCAGAATGTCATTTGAGGATTTCTCCCAGGAAAACTGAAGAGGAGACTATTTGGGCTTGATTACAATTTTATTGGGAAATCTTTTCTTCTTATATCATAAATGCACTCTATCTTGTTGATCTGCCAATCAGATGGTGGTCTCACCAAATTACCAATGAGTTACAAACCCACTTTAATTTCAGCCATTTTTAAGAGTGATAATGTCTTCTATTATAAATGCAAGTTTATTTTCAAAAAATAACATTCCATTTCATTTGCTGGGAATTTTAAAAAATGCTCCAAGATTATCAAAGATTCTATAAAAATATGTAACTAATATAATGCTATAACCAAATCGCTACTAGTGCATTGATCCTGTACATCTGAGGGGCAGTAATCTTCATTGGTATACCTTATTTGATCAGTAAGGTCTTTGTTGTGTATGACCATCATGTTCCCAGAGGGGAAATTCCTTTGAGATTCCATTGTTCCTATTAATAAGTTTCCTACTCGTTAATCTAATTTTTTGATATTAAGATCTGTCATTATAGTGGAGCAGGGGAAGCAATGGTACCAGAACTGATAAATGACTACAGGCATGACATATGAACTCTTTTCATAAATACTGCCAGAATAATCTCGTGTTTCCAGCATTCTATTTTTATTTAGATTGCCATTATCTATATCACTTTGCTTTAGTGTTGTTCTGATGCACATGCTACAGAGGGCCCTCACCAGGTTAACTCTGAAGAATTTCAGTACTGTTTTTTTCCCTATGACTACCTCTATTGCAAATTGTATGTTGACCATTTGAGATTCTTAGTCCTTTAGGATCACCTTTGCTTTCACATGAATCATCTGGAGTGACTGAGTGTCAATGAAAATTTAATAGGGATAGATTCCTGACCCAATTTCTTGTGGTCATTGCAGGGGGCTGGAGAGAAAGTATCTCAGAAATCTGGTGAGACTACTTTGGTCAGCAATGTGAAAAGACAAATAGTATGCTTATTACAACACCAATACCACCAATGTCTGAATAACAGTTATCAAGTCAATGTTTGGGCAAATCTTGTACTTTTGCAGAGGTTACAGGAATCAGTTTAATAACTCTACCAGTGTTTGCCTTTCATATGACAGTAATCATGTGTCAGATTTTTTACTGCAGTTCTTTTGCCCACAAGTAGCAACACCTTTGACTGACTCATCTTTGACCAATGCCATTGGTTGCACCGCATGCAAAACTTTTAATCTAGTGCACTCTTCATCAACTCTTGCACACTAATTAATTAGAACATTGCACTCGGAGTGCATTTTATCATTAGAGGAGAACCAGTGTCAGCTTAAAATTTGCTATCTTCAAACAAGAGGTTCATTCCATTATCTTTTCTTACACAAAGCAGAACATCGCAGATTTGCTTAAGTAGATAAAGAGCTTTGATTACCAGTGCCAGAACGCCAGTTAAAAACTTCAATTATTGGAAAGAACCAATGTCATTTTCTGCTTCTTACTGGTATAAAGTATAGAGTCAGCCTTTATTCAGATAAATAGTCTAGAGTGGTAGTATCAGTACATGAATGGTTAAAGCATCTTTGTGTTATTCCCCAGTTCTAGTAGGAGATACCAACTCCATCAAAAACAATATCACATGAAGATTATGTGTACAAATTCTAATATCATACCCAGTCAAGGTTAAAATGAAAGTCTCACAACAACTGCCCTGTAAAAAGCCCAAGTTATGCTACAGTATCCCCTAAATTGGTCTAATTTCCCTCACCAAAAACTGATAATCGAGCGGTCATTGCAGAAACTGCATTATTCTTAGGAGATAGTTCTGTAGACCTGGACTCTGAGCAATCGATGCACTCTTTCAATTCTGGCCTTGGGTGCATCCCAACTTTAATTACCTCACCATTGACAACTATGTTCCTTTGACGAAGCTGTTGATCATTGCAACATAGAAATTTAACAGCTGTATTGCTTGCATGCATCAATGATGTCAAAATTCATGGATGTGGAGCCCATACATGGAAAGTCCTGTTTAAGCTTCTATTGTACAGTATATGCAGTTAACAAAAACTGCTTTCACCAACATGGTTGCTGACTCCCTTCTGTGAAGAATACGTAGATATCAACCCTAATATTGTTACATTAATCTGCCCTAATATATCCCCTTGTTATCTGATGTCAGGCTTTGTCACTGTTTCTGAGAAGCGCTTGGGCTGTTTTGCTTTGAAGCTTATAAAAATGCAAATTATACCGTATTGACGTTTACCAATTTCAAATGAAATAGTGTGACTGTGGAGCTCAAGCATGCAATTTAAATAGAGTAACACCAAAATATGCAATTTATGTGGGCCTTTCAGAAGGGCTCCCCAGGACACAATGGAGTTTAAATCTTGTTACTTATATTTCATTTAGACAAGGACATTTTGCCTTTATTGGCTTTAACATAAACCAGGATTTAAAGTTCAAATAATTACTTTTCTTTAAATCTTTCGAAGCCATATCTACCATGGTGAAAATGCCAGAATTTGTCAGGAATCATAAGTCCCAATCATGAACCCGGCATCTCAAATTTTCACAGTCAGGATTGTGGCCGAGCAATGATTCATATGGGGCAGCTCCTGGTAACCAGCTGCTTCCATGGAAGCAAGGTTTTGGAATCCCTGGAGTGTGGAACCAAGAGCTCAAAAATTAGACCAGGAGAGAGCAAGTCTGTTCTGTGTATTTCTTTTAGATAGTCAGCCCAGATATTCCTCTAGGCAGCTAGGGAACACCAACAGATACGGCTGCAAGATACCTGCAGGGATCTTTTAGTTGGGTGTCCCGTATCCCTGGTGGGAAAGGAGGCTGTGCGTTGGGTGCCCATCAGGACAGTTAACTGTGAAATTTGTATATACATGAGCATAAATTCATTGACAAACATATCAAGTAGTGTCTAGAAGTCTCAAATGTAAAGGTAGTCATTGATCAGAAAGTGAATTGGACCATCTTATAAATACTCTAGTTACAGAGGCTGTAGCTTTTGTGGCAAGTAACGCACTGCATGATTCCTTGAAACCATCAGCACAATCTGTGTGTGTGATGGAATACTCTCCATAGATCTGGCTGATTGCAGCTTGAACAATAGTCAAGAAGCTTGACACCATCCAGGACAAAACATCCACTCAAGTGGCACCTTATCTAACTTTCAACATTCATTCCCCCTGCCATCAATGCACAGTGGCAGCAAGTTACCAAGATAGCATTTTCTAAACCCATAGAAGGACAAGGAAGGAAGATATATGGGAACACCACCAGCTACAAGAATCCCTCCAAATCACTCATCACCCTGACTTGGAACAAAATTAGTGGTCTTTCACTGTCACGGAGTAGAATCCTTGGAGCTCTCTCCTTAACGCACCTTGGGTGCCACCAAACCAAGGACTGCTGCAGTTCTAGAAGGCAGCTTATCACCACTTTTTCAAGGGTAATTAGGGATGGTCAATAAATGCTGGCCTAGCCAGCCACGTCGGTATCAGAACAAGGAATGAAAAAAGCCACAAGGAAAAAAAATGTACCTCTTTACTTAAATGTCTATAATGTCCACTATTACATTGACAAAATCACTGTTGTTCACCAAAGAACAAAAACAGAAGTTGCTGGAAAAGCTCAGCAGGTCTGGCAGCATCTGTGAAGAGAAATAAAAGTTTATGTTTCGGGTCCGGTGACCGTTCCTTAAAACTGATGGTAGCTAGGAAAATGGTGGTTTATTTGCAGAAAATAGAATGGAGGGAGGGGTAAGTAGTAAACAATAGTTATAGATAGAGCCCAAAGAAAGAGAACTACAGCTGGACAGACAAAGGAGTTGATAATGATCTGACTAGCAGGGTGAATAGCTGAAAATGGCTAAGAATAGGTAGTGTGTACTGAGGAACCTAGATTATCTGAATGACACGGGCAGGGAGTATTTTGTTCAGATAATCGAATTTTTGGATAATCGAATGCTGGATAACACAGTTTAGCCAAGTTTTGGGAACTTGCAATCTTCTTCGGATAATCCAAAATTCAGCTCATTGAATGCTGGATAATCGAGGTTTCTCTGTAATGGCAGACTATGTGATAACAAGGCCTGGTGATAGGGGGCTAGGACATGGAGGAGTTCAGGCCCTAAAATTATTAAATTCGACATGGAGTCCAGGAGGCTGCAGGGGACCCAAATGGAATATGAGGTACTGTTCTTTCAGCTTGCACTGAGCTTCACTAGAGTACTGCAGTGAAGTACTCTAGTAAGTACAGACAGATGCTTGCTATTGGGAACAGGGTGGCGTGTTAAAGTGGCAGGCAACTGGAAGCTCAGGGTCCTTTTTTTGCAGGCAGAATATAGGTGTTCTGCGAAGCACAGATTGGGCAACTGCTTCATTTCCCTGGTGTAGAGGAGAGCACATTGTGAGCAGCGAATGCCGTAGACCAGATTGTGAGAAGTGCAAGTCCTGAAAGTCCTGCTTCACCTGGAATGTTTGTTTGGGACCTTGAATACTGAGGAGGGAAGAGGTAAATGGTCAGGTGTTACATCTTCGATGATTGCAGGAAAAGGTGTTGTGGGGGATGTTAGGAATGACGGAAGTGTGGATCATGGGGTCCCAGATGGAACAGTTCCTGTGGAAGGCAGACAAGGGGAGACTGGAGGGGGTCTGTGTCTGGTGGTGATATCTTGCTGGAGGTGGCATAAATGGCAGCTGTTGATCATCTTGTAGATGCTGGTGGGATGGTAGATAAGGACATGGGGAAGGAGAAAGCGAGGACTGCGGATGCTAGAGACCAGAGTTGAAAAGTGTGGTGCTGGAAAAGCGCAGCAAGCCAGGCAGCATCCGAGGAGCAGGAGAATCGACGTTTCTGGCATAAGTCCTTCTTCAGGAATGAGACTGGTGTGCCAAGCAGGCTAAGATAACTAGGCGGAAGATGAGACGCTCTTCCTCCAGGCGTCGTGTGGCCAAGGTCTGGCGATGGAGGAGGCCAAGGACCTGCTGTCCTTGGTGGAATGGGAGGAGGAGTTAAAGGACATGGGGAACCCTATTGCTGTTGCAGGAGGGAAGAGAGGGGGTGAGAGCAGAAGTGCGGGAGATGGGCCGGACCCAGTTAAGAGCCCTATCAACAACAGTGCTGGGGAATCCTTGGTTGAGGAAGAAGATGGACATTTCAGAGATTCCCTTGTCAATGCTGGTCTCATCAGAACATAAGCAACGGAGGTGGGGGAACAGGGAGAATGGAATGGAATCTGGGAGAATGGACTGGTTTACTGCAAGGTTTTGTTCTTTGAATAAGAAGCAACACTACTGAACTGTTTACTACCATCGCAACATGATTACTGTATTTATAAAAAAAATTCCTGTAAAACCTGTAAAAAAATTCAAGTACCGGTGTTAATTTTTTTTTGAAAAATCATTCAAAGAGTGAGCTGAGGAAGGAGGTTGTGAAATTAGGAAAAATGTTTTTGCTTAAATCTTTACTTTTAAATTTAATATGCTTCTCCAGGCAGATTTTCTCCCCAACCCACATCAAGGAACACATGTACGGTCTTCCTGCCGATTGGCACAACTTTCACAATGACCAAATATCCAACTCGTGGGCAGCAGCTTTTGAAGATTGGGATTATAAAGCCAGGTCTACTTCTAATTCTGGGCCACAGAATCTGCTCAGAAGGTTGATTGTCTAGAATGACTATATGAATAAAATTAAATTTTATTTCACATTTTGGATAGAATTTCCAGTACTAAATCTTGATCTTGAAGGCAAAAAAATTATTCCCTCCAATTACCATTCATCTTTCTCCACAGACTCTCTTGCAACTTATTTTGTAATTAATTACATAATTGCATGCAAGCTTTCTCCAATTTCCTCTTCCCAAACAACCAAAGTGAATTAACTGGAGACAGACATCTTTGCACAGCTGGGGAAGGCAGCATAACATAGGCAACATAGGTAAAAACAAGGACTGCAGATGCTGGAAACCAGATTCTAGATTAGAGTGGTGCTGGAAAAGCACAGCAGTTCAGGCAGCATCTGAGGAGCAGGATGTCAAAGCTTGAAAACCATTAAAGAAAAATACCCGTTACCTTTCTTCTCTCTCATTTAAAATCTTGATTACATTGTGTGGAACGTGAAAGTTGACTTTATTTGAACATTAAATCCTAAAAACATTCCCATACCTGCATGCTAACAAACATGGTTCAGAATTCAGAAGATTCAAGCCTGCCCTTCATCTGTGTTTAGAGTAGATGGCAAATTGCTCACACCTTACTCTATTTGCACAATCAGCTTTTGTGCAACAAACTCACTATTAAATACCCCCGAATTCAAACTGGTTTACTGCAAGGTTCTGTTCTTTGAATAAGAAGCAGCACTACTGAACTGTTTACTACCATTGCAACATGATTACTGTACTTAGAAAAAAAAATTCCTGCAAAACCTGTAAGGAAATTCAAGTGCCGGTGTTAAGCAAACAGTTGGCTTCAAAATTTAACAGATGAAATTAATATTAATGAGTTAAATGACAGAAGGAACTTTTGAAAACTAGATTTTAAAAAAAAATCACACGATAAAGCTACCATCTGACTTTTGTATGACCTAAACAGGGGAACATCCAAACACAGTAGTAATTTTAAATATTTAGGACATCCAAGGTTATAGTTATGGATCAGGAAGGAAGTTAACCCACCTGGATTGTTTCATCCAGGGTCATCTTATTTAAGAAAACCAGCATGGATTGAAATCATGTTTTAAGTAACAATTTGAGATTTTAGATGCAGCAAAGGGAAAGAGCTGGTGTGGCATACACAGACATCTAAAAACCCAGAAGGCATTCTAAAGTAGTGCCACATTATAGGTTAATCAGAAAAGTTGAGGTCCATGGAGTATAACGAGCAGTGGTGACTTGGATATAAAGTCAGTCAAATGACAGGAAACAAAGTAGTAGTAAATCAGACTGGGAAGATTAGCTGTGGGGTTCTTCAGAGGACATTAGTATGACAACGTGCAAATTTTCTTTATCTACATTAGTAACCTTGACTTGGGTGTAGAGAACACAATTCAAAATTTTAGATGAGCTGCAAGTATCTTGAACTTGATAGGGATAGATTTTAAAAGGACACAGTCAGGTTTATGGATTAGGCAGAAGGCTGCAAAATCTAATGTAAAGAAATGTAAAGTGATACATTTTGATTGAAAGCACCACAAAATACAAGGATACAATTCCAAAAGGAATGCAGGAGCAGACAGATCTACAGATCTGGAGGTATATGTGCCCAAATTGTTGAAGGTAGCAGGACAGTTCAACAAAGTGGTCAATAAGACGTAATAGTTACTATGCCTTATTGGAGACTTGGGATCAAGCTTTTATTCAGGCAGAAGAACTAGACAGGCCAGCTCCTGTTGTTGCAATCTCACTTCCTGCTTGAACTGCTAATCTATGCTATTTTTATGGTGGCTGAAGGGCTGAGCTGAAGTTGGATTGCCATCTCCCAAAGCAGGAAAAGATGGAGGATAGAAGACTGTTTCTGTTCAGTGGGATACCAGCTCAGTTCAATACATGTGTTGGACACCCATAACCTCATCAAATCATTTGCACAGCCAAACAAACACTCATGGCCACCAACCTTATATCCGCAATGGTCAGATCTCATGAGTCCTGCAAATATACTGGCAAATCTTGGAGATGCTCATGAAATTGCTTCCTGTGATCCTCACCGTGCCATGTGTCTCCCATTCACTGATTCTCCCTCTTGTGTGCTGTTTCTGTTTTCTGAACCATCATTGCAAGTGAGAACTGGTGGGAGGAAATGATGTGGGCTGCACTGTGGACATTTGGGAGGGAAATGGAGAATGAGGATTAATGAGCAGTCCACAGGTAAGAAAAGTAAGGGGTACAGTGAATACCACTGCTTCAGGCATTAGATAAGCCTGTGGTTATTAACTACATTGCTTCTGCTACTTCAGTGCCTTGATGGTCAGATTGAGCACTGATTATATATGACTGCGGCATTTAAAAAAAAATGGTTGTTAGTAGGATGTGAGCATCAGTCGTTGGGCAAGTAATTATTGTTCATCCCTAATTTTTTGGATAAGGTAGCTAGGAGTTGCTTTCTTGAAATGCTACCATCCTTGGGAATTCCAGGATTTTGAGCCAGTAGTAGTAAAGGTAGTCAAAATAATTTTAAGTCATGAAGGTATGTGGCTTGAAGGGAATTTGCGATTAGTGGCCATTTCCATGTGGGGGCTACAACCTTTGTCCTTCCAGGTAGTACAGATTTGAGGTTTGAAAGCTACTGATGAAGGAGCAGTCGTAAGTTACTGCAGTGCTTCTTCAAGATGGTATACATGGCTGCTACGGTGCATTTGTGGTAAAGGGCTGAAGTTGGTGTATGAAAATGTCAACCAATTGGACTTTGTCCTTGAAGCATTTACCACAAGACGCAATGATCAAACTTTGTTATAAAGACAGCATCCCCCTAGCTTTAAGTGTTCAGTACTGGTTGGAGAAATTTAACATCAAGTACATATTTGTCTCTTTTAGCTTCATCTTTTATAATTTCACCACCAATCCAGAAGTTGTCTGCAGTACATTTTTTTTCCAACACATTTGCTTAATTTTCATTTTGTTGCCCACAAAGAGACATTTTTCAACATGTTCTGGAATTTCCAAGCTGTCTTTTCCAAATCCACTGTCCCTCCTCATTCGACATTAGTTGCTATGTTACTATTTTTTGCAGTTTCTGATCCCCAAGGAACTCAATAAATTTGCACAAATTTGGAGACCCATTTTGTATCCTTACTTTGCCAAAATTTTGCTTCATACATATATAGTTGACAATTTCCGAAGTGGCCGAGCAAGTTTAACATTTCAGACAAACTACATTGTCTAAAATGTCCAGTGACTACAAAACAGGTCATGAAGGACAGATATATGGAAGTTTTCATTCACAAAAATCTTCAACCTATACACTTGCAAAGAAAAAGTGTCTCACGTGGCTCCATTTTGCTTGTTCTTAACTTATTTTTCCATTTGAGATGTTTCAGAATCTTCAAAACATTTTCATTTTGAAAGTAGCATAGTCATATATTTCAACAAGAACAAGGATAAACTGTTTCAAGTGACACATGGGTTGGCGAACAGAGGACACAGCGTTAACAGAACTTAAAGAAATTCTGTTCATGATATTGATGACATGGAATGTACTAAGTTCAAAGGGTTTTGGAAGCAGCTTCCACTGTAATTTCAAATTCCATTCCTGAAAAATTAATTCCCAAGTTGAAAAATCAACATTGATTGCCCATTCCAGATTGTCTTTGAGAAGTCAGCTTTCTTTTTGAATCCCCGATGTTCATGAAGTGAAGGTACTCCAACAATGCTGTTAGGATCCTTGGATGACAATATATGTTAAAGTTGGAGGGTAATGTACAAAGAATAGGCGTTTATAGGATAGACAGCTCTATCAAATGGACAACGCAGACACAATTGAGCAGAATGGCAAGAATAAAAAAAGCAGGCAATTCAACTCACTAAAACCGCTCTGCTATTCAACCAAATCAAAGGCGGTCTGAATGTGGTCTTAATTCCAGTTCCTTGCCTGTGCACCATTAACATAGACATATCTTTTGATCTACAATGAAGTCTAACTCAAAACATCATCTTCACATATTCAAGGCAGCTAAAAAATGAATTTGAAATGTCACTGACAGGACAAAGATTATATATTAATCTTGAACTTTTTCTAAAGAATACTTACTAAAGTCAAGGATACTGGAAACAGTTGCTTCATTCGCAAAAAACAAAAAGAACACAAACTGCTTGACTGGAGATGTCACATCTGTAACACTTCCAGTGAAAAGTCACAGAGTCCAGCTTGTGGATGTAATAAAGCTACTGGATTTGAACAGTCAGGAAGAAGGAGATAATTTGCCTAAGAATCAAGAACTTTCGTGCCCTCTTTCTGAAACCCCTTTCAAAGTTGAGAGTTCAAAACAGTCTGCAAAAGCTAATCAGAAGAAGAAAGCGAGGACTGCAGATGCTGGAGATCAGAGTCCAGAGCATAGTGCTGGAAAAGCAGGTCAGGCAGCATCCGAGGACCAGGGAAATCAATGTTTCGATCATAAGCCGAACAGGATGTGCTGTGCTTTTCCAGCACGACACTCAACTGCAAAAGCTCATCGCTGCATCCATAGAATCCCTACAGTGTGGGAACAGGCCATTCGGCCCAACTAGTCCACACCGACTCTCTGAAGAGCATCCCCATCAGACTCATCCCCCTTACTCTATAACTCTGCTTTTCCCATGGATAATCCACATAATCTGCACATTCCTGGACAATTTAGCTTTGCCAATCCAATTAATCTGCATATTTTTCGATTGCAGGACAAAACTGGAGCACCTGGGGGAAACCCACACAGACACAGGGCAAACATGCAGTCGCCACATAGACAGTTGCCAGAGGCTGAATTGCACCTGGGTCGCTGGTGCCGTGAGTCAGCAGTGTTAATCACTGAACCACCGTGCTGTGTAAGTGGGACTTGCTGAAAGGGAATGCGAAAACTCCATACTGAACCCAGGAAAGTTAATTCAGCCAGACATAACCAACTCAGGAAGATATCGCAGTGCCAACAGTTTGTATGCAAAGTGACGTTAGCTATAGGACACAATCTGGGCATAATCATTTTCTCTAAATTTAATTGTTACTTGGTTAAAGTACTTTTAGGATAACACTCTGCAGAGTTTTTATTATTTCCCACATCACACTTGGGAAGCAAGGGTGATAGTGGGTTAGCTTTCAAGAAGGGTAGTTGTATATAGCTTAATAGTTTGAATCTTTTGTCAATAATAAACTGTACATGGTTGTATGAATAAGTTCTGTTTGCAATAAACTCACTATTCATTACTTCAGGAACCGGTTTGACTGGTTTCGGGCATAGATTTATATAGTTGGTATAACTGAATGTCATTTCTCCTTTTAAATTCAACTTTGTTCTGATCATAGGAGGATCCTAACTCAGTGGTCGTGAATATATTAAATAAACCACTGTCCAAGGTTAACAGTGGAATAGAATTTCAAAGACTAACAGCCCTCAGAAGAAATTCAACCTCACCCAATCTCAAATGGGAGTCTCCTTATTTTTGAACTGTGTCTCCTAGTTCTAGATTCCCTCATGAGGGGCAAAACTCTCTCAGCATCTACCCCAAGTTTCAAAAGGGTTGTTTACATTCTAAATTCTAGCAAGCATATGGGCCCAACTTTTCCTCATTAAAAAAATCACTTCATTCCAGGAATCATTAGAGAACTTTCTCGGAACTGCTTTCAATGCAAGAATGTCTGTCCTTAAGCACGGAGAGCAAAATGGCACACAGTACTCTAAGTGCAAATTGCCCTGTACAGTTTCAACAAAAGTTCTCTACTTTTTTACTTCATTGTCCTGGAAGTAAAGGCTAACAGTTCATTCGCCTTCCTAATCACTTGATACACCTGCAAAGATTTTCTAAACCATCTGAAGGATACACTGGTCTCTCTGCATGGGAGCTTCTATAGTCTCGCATATCTTCCCACATTATACACCTATTCCAAATTATTGACCACTCACTCAAGCTAGCCACTGTAACTTCTTCAGATGATTGGAAAGGAATCCAGAAGAACTTTATCCACACTGTGGCTGCTGGTGTACACACAACTGTCCCTGATAGCTCTCAGTTGGCAGGCAGTAGGAGCATCAGTGAAGTCTGAAACTCTGAAAATCAAAAGGAACCGTGCTGCACAATTCTGTGATTCATTCTTGTTGATTAGAAGGCTCTAGGCAATAAACTGAACTTTATATAGACAGTATGTTCTGTGAAAAGTTGCAGCAAAACAAAGTAGCTTTCAATTTTGTATCACTGAGTCAGATTGAATACTCCTTATTTCTTTCAAGTCAACATAATAAAAAATATTCATGTTGCACATTAATTACAAGCACGATTTGAATACAGATTGCAGGAATTGCATATACAAAAATGACAAACTATTTTTCATTAGAGTTAAAATATTAATACATTAGGGACATTTAAATAACTCTTGGATAGGCACATGAATGACAGTAAAATGTAGAGTACGTAGGTTAATTTGATCTTAGAGAAGGATAAAAAGGTCAGCACAACATCGAGGGCCAAAGGGCTTGTACTGAGCTGTACTATTCTATGTACAGTCAATAAACACCAGATGGTCCCAATAGCTCTTTATTGTTCAATTTCTAGTAATGTTTCTGCTGCAAGGTTCTCATACTGGCATTTAATAAAGGATACATGAAACTATTTCCAGGCCCATAAACCTAACAAGGAACTAGACCTTTTTTTGAGGGGCAATCCATTACAGTTAAGAGTCTTCCAAATAACTAAACAGTAATATCCATCCATCCATAATCTGCGGGAGTGTCCCACAGAAACGTTCTCCATTTATCCATGTCCAGAAGACTTACGTGCCTTCAAGTTCGCATCAGCAACTAATGGAATTTTTAAAGTAGTGCTTGCAATTTTCTTTCCAGTTTGTATCTCACTAACTTTAAGGCATGAAGTTTCACCAGGCAGTTCCTGTGCTAACAAGTCTGTTCCTTCAGGTCTAAAGGAGTTCGATTTATCAACTAACTTCGGTGTGTGGAACTATAGATGTGCTTGGACGCCATTAGTGCAGTGTTAATTTGGGCCTGAGCTTTCATTGATAGGCATTGAATTTTAAACTCACCTCAATCCCTGAGAGACTATGCTTCCACCCAGTAAAACAAAATATTCAATAAATTGTCGTCAGTCAGATAACTGAGGTGAGTTTAAACTTTCAATATTAGGTCAACAAATATATTTAACTTCTCATAAGTGAGACAAGACAGTCCACAAACAGGCATGCTCAAGTAGACTGCCATCATTCTGACATGACCTAGTTATACAATCCAGTAGGAAAACTGGACCCAGCTTTGTTCAGGTACAGGCCATCCAAACAGTTACCACTTTTTCCATTATTGGTGTCAGTGTCCTAGGAATCAAAACCCATTGCCCCCACACCAACCTTTAAGCCACACATTCATCTCTCTTGCTTACATTATTGCTATTTCCTTGTGGATTTGGTAATAGCCCAAAGATTATTACATTTGAGGTTCTGCTTTTTAAAAACTTATCCTCCTAGTGCTCATACTCTGTGAGCAGATCACAACCATTAGGATCCTGTCTCATCCCACTTGAAAGTTCTTCTTCAGTTCATATAAATAATTTGTATAAGAATTTAGGAGGCATGGTTAGTAAGTTTGCAGAAGACACCAAAATGGTGGTATAGTCGATTGTGAAGGTGGTTATTCTAAGGGGCGTGACTGCCTCCTGGACTAAATATCCAGGTAACTTTCCCTCTCTTTGATGTATTGCAATAACTGCAATTCAAATACTAAGCAGAAGTTCCTTGAGCTGCAGTCATGTTTGTTCTGGTTCACATTGGTACCCAGAGATTTTTACATCCTGCAGTCACAACACATCTGTGCTGACACCTGTTTACTAGTTCCAGGAAAACAGCTCCATGGGCAAATCAATAGTTCCAGGAGTATTGCCTAGGACTATAACCAGAATAGAATTGCAAAGCCCTCTCAAAAAACTTCTTTAACCATTAACAAGAAGTTGGAGTCAAGTGCACATCCCATGAACAGCGATCAGACATTTTCTCAGAAGTTCTCTGACAGCAACTTCAAACAACTATTAGCGACAGACCTGGAAATGAAGAGAGCAACACAGATTTCAGTGCTGCCCTATTAATTTCCATGCCCTAACTCTTCCGGTATACGTTCTACCATCACTACACATAGTACCCAATAGTGATTCCCACCAGTCTTCAATTCTACGCTATGAGAAATTCCAAAATCCACCATCAGCTTGTTTTTATATAGAATCTCCACTAGGAAGAATACATAAAAACTTAAGATATGAATGTGAATGAACCCTCAGCAACAATGATTAGCAAGTCTTTATTGAAAGAAGTGGACTGGATTTACAATAAATTTCAAGAATTTAACTGGAGTTTTAAAAGACACAAAATGTTTAGCAATTAATTACTGACAAAGCATTTTCAATTCTGAGATGTTAACATCCAAACCTTTTCAAAGTATGCATCTTACACTGTCTTATTGAAGGTCCATTATTGAAACTCAACAATTAAACTCCATGTAGTTTAAAATAACTCAGTTTAATTTTGTCAAAAACAATGTGTCCTGCAATTGATGGTCAGTAAAAGAAAAAGAAATTATTCATTCTATAGCTTGAATGATACTGGGTTAAATTAGCTTATTGTTTTTTCTGCAATTCACTTCGTATACTATATATGGAAGAAAAAAAAAGAACCACACAGTCTGGTCTCTAGCAATTACGTAATATCACGTGAGTGGATACACAAAGCATTAGTAATGAGATTTGATATATTTCCTAATGCAGCCTTTTAAATAACAGTTCTAAAAGTTTTCAGGGATGACCAAAACTTGCAAACCATTAGTGCAGGCCTTCATCTTATGATTATTATCGAATTTAGCAAAACAAAACATGCAAATATATAAAATATACTGTTCTAATATTAGAAGAGATCGTCACCATCATGTAATGTTAGCACTAAGGTACATATTTTATATGTAGTTTTGAAGAACAGTTATTGAGTCAGAGGTATACAGCACAGAAACAGGCCCTTTGGCCCAACTTGTCCAAGAGGCTGAAGAAAATAAAACCCAACCACTTTATAGATACACTGTCGTCATTGGCATGTGGAGAAGACCATTATTCAGTAATAAACTAACGTTTTGGTTTAAAAATTAAAATTTTTAAAGTTTATTCTGAGAATTTGGGCAAGATTTGTCAGTAATAAGTTCTCTTGAACAAACTGGGTATATTTTCACCCATACTGATTAATTTTGAAATGCGTTTATGGAAGAAGGCAACTTCTTCCCGTTTAAAATTGCAGCAGTACAAATAAAAGGCTTCAAATTTTGCTAACTTCTAACAAGGGACTCCGCCATTTCTCACCTCACGTTTAGGACCGATACACAATGGACTGGATATTACATGCGCTGCCAGGATGTTCTTGGCAGGGATAGAGGTTATGTAAAGTAAGTCCCCAGCCCATAACTTTTAAGTGCATCTTACAGCTCATCACCATAATACAGAGGGTGGAGAGGTGCTAGAATCAATTCACCAACATATATAAATAAAACTCAAGTGACCCTCCCAATATGCTGCCAATACAAAAATATGGCTGATGTGTGCAGTTGGGAGGAGTGATCATCCTGCTTTGAAATGCCTACATGAAGAAAGGAATGAAGGAAGGGAGACACCTGATAGAAAGGGGAGCCCTTTAAATACTGGGGTCACCCCACAAGACATCCATCCTTCCCCACCACCTGCCCAACAGAACCTAATCCCCCACCTTATCCCAGCTCCATGTTCCTTCCCAACGTAAAGACAAGACTCACCTTTCTGAGGCAGCAATGATGCAATGACTGTGCCTACTATTGACATGTTGTATTACCAAGTGCAGCTGGCAGCTCCCGAAGCCAGAGTTGCCTCCTGAGTGAAGTTAAGGAGTTCTGCAATTAATCAAATTAGCCCATACAATGTGATTACAGCTCCAAAACTCGAGCTGGTTTCCAACTCAATTTTCTTCTGCCAAGTAACATGTATTTTCCAATGTATTCCTCAGAGCTGCTATACACTTGCAACAACTTCTGCTTTTATTAAATATTTCTTCACAGATTCTGGCTGCAAAAAATGTTTTCAGACACATCCCCATAAACAAATCAACTTAATTCCTTCCTTCTGAGACATCAATTACAGACATACACATTCCTTAATGATGACATTTATAAACCAGAATTGGATTTTAATTGTGAAGCACAGTCACACTATACCATCAAGCAACGTAGCCAAGATCTACAGCCTTGATTCTATCATTCTACACAAGATGGTTCTGTTTTTAAAATATTTACAATACAAAGTGTTCTAAATTTAAATTTCAGGCCTTGTGGAATTTTCATATAGTTTGATATTGTTGAAATGTTATAGCTGAAATCAAGAATGAGCTTCGCTCACAACAACACACATGGCTCCAGCTACTCTATGACTACCATTAGCTTATGTTATATAGTGCAATATTAAACTTTGTTAACAACTGGAATACAGAAGGGAAAATAAGTATCATAAAAATTACTCAGCTTTGAGGAAATAATATCTTCTAGCAAGGCACATGAAACTTTAAGTGCTTCTTGGGAAGCCAGTTTCTGGGAATAACTCGCCATTTAGCCAGAATGTGTCCCAGAATTTACAGGCATCCCTTCCACCCCACCAAAAGCACAAAGATATATATAGTCAACCAAAGCTGCTCTACCCAGTTCCTAATCTTTACCTGGACATAACAGACACCAAGAAAATGAACATTTACTTTGCACAGAGACCTGGGGGATGCTTTGAACATGATGGAGTCAATGTAAGACTTCCTCATCCCCTAGGACCAGCAGTCCATGACACCAGATCATGCGAGTCTCATCTAAGGTTGCTGAAAAATTTCCAAACGTTATCAACCACGTTAAAGCACTCTCAACTGCCTGAGGAATACCCAGCACTGGTCCTCACCCTTAACAATTTCTCCTTTGAATCCTCCCACTTTCTCCAGACCAAAGGGGTAGCCATGGGCACACGTATGGGCCCCAGCTATGCCTGTCTCTTTGTTGGCTACGTAGAGCAGTTGATCTTCCGTAATTACACCGGCACCACTCCCCACCTCTTCCTCCGCTACACTGATGACTGCATTGGCGCCACTTCATGCTCCCGCGAGGAGGTTGAGCAATTCATCAACTTCACCAACACATTCCACCCTGACCTTAAATTTACCTGGACCATCTCCGACACCTGGCTCCCCTTCCTGGACCTCTCCATCTCCATCAGTGACGACAGACTTGACACTGACATTTTCTACAAACCCACCAACTCCCACAGCTACCTGGATTACACCTCTTCCCACCCTACCTCCTGCAAAAATGCCATCCCATATTCCCAATTCCTCCGCCTCCTCCGTATCTGCTCCCAGGAGGA
>NC_057719.1:46165291-46178756 GCF_004010195.1 Chiloscyllium plagiosum
CTTCTTTTCCACCTATCCACTCCACCCTCTCTTCCCTGACCTATCACCTTCATCTCCTTCCCCATTGACCTATTGTACTCTATGCTACTCTCTCCCCACCCCCACCCTCCTCTAGCTTATCTCTCCACGCTTCAGGCTCTCTGCCTTTATTCCTGATGAAGGGCTTTTGCCCGAAACGTCGATTTTGCCTGTCCTCGGATGCTGCCTGAATTGCTGTGCTCTTCCAGCACCACTGATCCAGACTATAGGAAGAATGTCAAGGATCTTCTCCACTCTGGCAGGTTAAGTCCCAGTATCTTCTCCCTGATACCTCAAACATACTCAATTTCTGCTACTGTACCCACCTCCAAACACAACTCATGCTCTACGACTCTCTACTGCCTACAACATCTTCCCCTGTTTGTTCTATACACTCACACCACTGACCCTGCATGCCCTCTCCACTGCAAACAGTAATTGATTTGCCATCAACTCTAATCTTCTGTAATAACTGGTCCTCCTTCACTCCATGAGGAAAACAGCCCAAAACTTTACAGACGGATGGTCTGCTGCTGCCATTCAGCTCCTCACCACTTATCCAGAAAGGATCTTGACTCCGACCATGTGCTGAAACTCGTGAGCGAAAACCATGTCCCCGAATTGATGGAGAACTGCAGTAACATAATCCGGAGATCTCTGGTTGAAGGAGGCGAAGTGCAAAAAAGGCAAGGTAAAGGATTCTCTGAGCATTCAGGAATGCTCAGAGAGTTAGCACTGTGGAAGCAAGTGAAGAGCTTGGAGGTTCTGCCTAGTCCAGTCCAGGAGCTGAGTGCACAGCACTGGGTCAGCATGTCCTTGCTGCAGCATGACAATTGATAACTGCGGCACGTCAAGTTGCAGAATTAAAGTGCAGAAGCATCTCGTAAATGAAATGGAGATGCATGCAAGGATTCTCAAAGGCTGGCGCATGTCAGACACCAAATTCTGTGGATGTTGGGTTCCTGAGGTCAATGCTCATGGAGCATAACTTGAAATGTTGGTGCTCAGTTTCCAGCATGCGGTGGGCTGAATCTGCCTCATTTCCTTGTTAAATTTTCCAGGCCAAGTTTGTTTGGCAAGATGGAAGATGAGGTGAGGAGGACTGTTAACAACGAGTTTAACAAGCAATAATGATTGTCAAATGCAACTCACTGCTGTCCAGTGAGGACCTTGCAAAGCCACTTGTGAAAAGCATGGAGGTGGAAGTTGCACTCGACATTGAGATGTGCCTTGCTGCACTTGCTGTCCAATTCTACCACATATCTTGCCTTGGTCCACATCTCTCAGACCCTTATGGGATTCTGCCCTACGAGAACAATTTTCACCTGACTATGATCCCTTTCTTTAGCATGAACAAAGTGGTAATGGTAAGAATACCTTTGTCCAAACAACACAACCAATGTATAAACTTGAAGTTCACTTAGTCAACATATACAAGAAAACTACTTTAACAGCATGATGATACTCAGAACTGCTTAAACAAGATGATTAAATTACTGTTTTTAGGATCTTTTTTTGACTTTTGACCTTAGCTATAATGATATTTATCCAAACAGAGATAGCAAGTCAAAATAAAGCCCTCTAAATAACTACCAATCAAATAAAAGACATAATATCATGAATAATCATACTTATTTCAATTGTTAATTAACATTAAACTAACTTGAGAAAGAACCCCTTTACTAAATTAATTTTGTGATGTTGTGAAACTTGAAAGGGTTCAGAAAAGATTTACAAGGGAGTTGCCAGGGTTGGAGGATTTGAGCTATAGGGAGAGGCTGAATAGGCTGGAGCTGTTTACCCTGGGAATGTCAGAGGTGGAGGGATGACCTTATAGAGGTTTATAAAATCATGAGGGGCATGAATAGGATAAATAGACAAAGTATTTTCCCTGGAGTGGGGGAATCCAGAACTTGAGGGCATAGGTTTAGGGTGAGAGGGGAAAGATATAAAAGAGACCTAATAGTATGTGTATGGAATGAGCTGCTAGAGGAAGTGGTGGAGGCTACTACAATTGCATCATTTAAAAGGCATCTGGATAGGTATAGGAATAGGAAGGGTTTGGAGGGATATGGGCCAGATGCTGGCAGGTTGGACTAGATTGGGTTGGAATATCTGGTTGGCATGGACAAGTTGGTCCGAAAGGTCTGTTTCCGCACTGTACATCACTATGACTCTATAATTTTACACTGTTTACTGGGGAGCTAGCAAAAAAATAAGTGTTGTCTCTGTTTTGCATCCATGCTTCAGAGGCCTGGCTCAAGGGAAGCTGGACATTACACATTTGTAAATTCTTTGAATCAAGATATATTTAGACTTTTGAGGAAGACAGAGCATTGAGGACTGTGGTTAGATATTTGTAATTCATTTAACGGATCTGCTATTCTCATGAAAGAAGAGCCCAACTTTGCTCTGGTGATGGCTGCATTCTGTACCCAGATGTACAGTGCAAAGGCCCTTCATTTCATTTCTCATTCTAGCTTCCATGGTGGGATATTTATTCAACATTTGTGCTATCAAAACAGGGATAAATAAACACTTATAAATCTCTATTGAGCAGATGCAGGATATAACTCAAAATTTGTAAAGGTTCATCTGCAGTTATCTCAACAAAGGAAAATTGGTTGTCTCACTGACAGAAGGACGCGGATGCTAGAGAGAGCTCACAGAAAAGGTTTACCAGGATGTTGCCTGATCTTTAGGGTTTTAGATATGAGGACCAGGTGGATAAACGCAGATTGTTTTCACTGGAAAGACTGAGGCTGAGGAGTGACCTGATAGAGATCTATATCTGCTCTCCCGCTCACCACCACCACCACCACCACCCCCCCCACCTCCCCCCCCAACCACCACCACCACCACCAGAGTGGAGAGGTTAATCACAGAAGAGCACAGCTTCAAGGTGAAAGGGGGAAAGTTTAGATGAGAATGTTTGACACAGAGAGTGGTAAGTGCCTGGAATGCACTGCCAATGGAGGTAGTGGTCATAGGCCCTTTAGTAATATTTAAGGCTTATCTTGATAGACATGAACAGGAGGAGACCAGAGGGATAGAAGCTGCACATGAGAAATAAGTAATGGATCTAAATAAAGGAATAGGAATCAGCACAGGCTTGGTGGGCCAAAGGGCCTGTTCTTGTGCGTATTGTATTACTGTATTTAAAGATAAAATACGGAAATTTTGCTGATGTACTTTTGAACTTTAAAATCTTTAAAATAATTATGCCACAAAAGTTCTCTCATTTATTTAGACCTTTAGCTGGTTCTGCATTGAATTATTTTAAAAAATTCATTCATGGGTAGTGGGCACTGCCGGCTGGGCTCACATTTCTTGCCTGTTCATAATTGCCCTTGAGAAGGTGGGGGGGAACTGCCTTGATCCGTTGCAATCCATTCAAGTTACAATACTTTAGAAAGGGAGTTCCAGGATATTGAAGGAATCATAGAATCCCTACAATGCAGATAGAGGCCATTCGGACCATTGAGTCTGCACAAACCCTCCGAAGAGCATTCTTCATAACCCTACATTTATCATGGCTAGCTCACCTAGCCTACATATCCCCAGACACCATGGGAAATTTGGAATGGTCAATCCAACTAACCTGCACATCATTAAGACTGTGGCAAGAAACCAGAGCACTAGCAGAAATCCATGCAGACATAGACAGAACTCCACACAGAGAGACACCCAAGTCGGGAACTGGACCCAAGTCCCTGGTGATATGAGGCAGCAGTGCTAACCATTGAGCCACTGTGCCACTCTAGTCTCAACAGCTACAATTTACTGCTACATATGCATTAAACAACTTAAACATTTACACTTGAAGACTGCGTAGTATCAATGACACTATGTGGAGCTGGGAGCAGAAATAATCTTGCACTGCCGATATTTGCAATCTTCCTGAACTAGAACTTTAAAAGAATAGCTTTAAAAGGTCATTTCCTTTCTGACTTCTCATATAACAATTCTGTGCATGTTTACAAGACACATTCAGTGCCATGTGTTTGCTGAAACAGTGTCAGGAGAGCAAGTGGTCACCCAGGTAGGAACTCAGAAATAATACTAATCATCACACAATGGTGTGGTTTTTCCTGAAGAGGTATTTTAAGTCATCTAAACTTATGAGGACAATAATATAGAATAATGTAGACTAATAAAAAGGATCCAAGAAGCTAATGCATTCTTCTTTCAGATTTGCATATTAGAATTGCTATTTTAAAGATGTATTAGTTTGCATTAGCAAGCATAATTCAGATTGCCTGAAAAAAAATGAATTGGTTCAAGCACAAATTCATGCTTTTCAAAATAAAATTAAGTTAGTTATGCAAGTAATCAGCATTTAATTCCTTTATTTCCTGATTCCCCACATCTCAAAAAGGTTTCCATGTGTGCTCAAATACCATTCAACAGCCGTGTTTATATCATGATTATAGCATACATGTCCACATCTAGATTCCCTCTAGTATAGAATTGTAGACTGATGCAATTCATCAATAGGTAGGAAGTTGGCAATAAATTCTAGAACATATCTTACGATCAGACTGGAGGTCAAAAATTCATTGTTTCGCCCCTAACTGCTTATCTTTTTTGTATACAGCACACTTTTACAGACCTGATCCTGGAGTAATTAAAGGTCCTTCCAACTCTAGTGTCTCATCTTCACCTTGGTCTTTTTCTTCAGTTTTTCGCTTTTTCTTCTTTGTTGGATCTTTAGGTTTTCTCAAGAGAGAGAGTTCTTCAGGATGCCTTATATCTGTTAGAATAGATAAGTAATATACAAGATAATTGGGAGTGGTTAAGACATTAAGTAAATCAGTGACAAATAATGCTCATTATAATAAAAACTCAAAACGAAGTTTGTAGATCAAAATATAGAAATCCGAGCAACAAGCCATAAGAATTTCATGATGATGCCAAATCTGTTTAGCATTTCTAAACACATTTAGAGGTTTCGTAATACTGGAATCTTTCCCAAGTGACCAGTAAAATGGCAATGTCAATGAAAGAACAGCACTGTAATCATAAGACCCAAATTTGAATCCAGTCCCGACCAAGAGATAGGCATACCCTTTAAGATGTGCTCACTGAGCCCATATACATAGATTCAGTTCAGTTCTTAGTAGTTAAAAAACAAATTAAACCATAAAGTATACTTAAAGAAATCAATGTAATTTGAACAGAAAATCTGTAAAATTATAACAGCCCCAGGTATGCAAGCAAAATGCTTTGGGATTAGATAAAATCCAAATGTAGGGAGTAGTGCAGAAGACTCAAAATCTGTAGCTGTCATGGCAAAACAAAACTCACAGCGAAAACAGAGAGATAATGACAAGTTGGACTGAAATACAAACATGAAACATGAAATTAATACAATGAATGCTCTGAATAGCTTATTACTAAAAATGAATAAGAGGTCAATTCAGAGCATTGTTATTGATGAAGTCAGGTTTTAGTTAAGGACAAAAACACATGTTTGAGGAAGTTAAAAATAATTCAATCAGGGTCCCAGGTGTGCTGACCAATCTAAGCTAAGATAGCTGTTTTGTCAGAATAGAGCAGAGCAAGGCAATGGGTTAGTGATGACTTGCCCAACTAGAAACCCAAAGGGTGGCACAGTGGTTCCCACTGCTGCCTCACAGTCCCAGGGATTAATCCCATCTTGACTGACTGTTTGTGGAGTTTGCACATTCTTCCTGTATCTGCATGGGTTTCTGCTAGGTGCTCTAGTTTCCTCCCATAGCATGGATTAGCCATGTTAAACTATCCCAAAATGACTAGGAATGTGCAGGTTAGGTAGATTAGCCATAGTTAATGCAGGGTTATGGGAATAGGATTGGGGCCGGGGCTGGGTCTGAATGGGAAACTCTCTGGAGGGTCGGTGCAGATTTGATATACCCAATGGCCTCTTCACACACTGTAGGATTCTATGATTCAAAGACCAATGGTAATATTAAGGGGAGATCTAATAGAAACTTACAAGATAATACATGGCTTGGAGAGGGTGGACGCTAGGTAATTGTTTCCGTTAGGCGAGGAGACTAGGACCCGTGGACACAGCCTTAGAATTAGAGGGGATAAATTCAGAACAGAAATGCGGAGACATTTCTTCAGCCAGAGAGTGGTGGGGCCTGTGGAATTCATTGCCACAGAGTGCAGTGGAGGCTGGGACGCTAAATGTCTTCAAGGCAGAAATTGATAAATTCTTGATGTCACAAGGAATTAAGGGTTACGGGGAGAATGCGGGTAAGTGGAGTTGAAATGCCCATCAGCCATGATTGAGTGGGCCGAATGGCCTTACTTCCGCTCCTATGTCTTATGGTCTTATGGTAATGGTCTGGGGATCTGGGTTAGAAACCCACCATAGCAGATAGTGTAAACTGAACTTTAGACTTTTAATCCCAGATTTCTCTTATGTCATCCAAGAAAAATGTTGATTGTTGTAATAACCCATCTATTAATTATTGTTCTTGAGGGAAGAAAACGTCTTATCCTTACCTGCTCTGGCCTACATGTGATTCCAAACCCACAGCAATGTGGGTTGACTGTCACTTGCCCTCTGAAATGGCCTAGTAATCCATTCAGTTGCACAACTGCTATGAAGTCTAAAAGGTACGAATCTTGTCAGACCATCGGGCATCAATCTTGGCATCAGAAACAACAATGTCAAACTCAGACATATTGACACTGTAAAGTTCCCCTAAAAACATCTGGGGGTAGCGCCAAAACTTAGTGCTGCCACACAGGCTAATTAAGCTACACCCTGATAGGTACAATTCATAAGTATGACATTCAGGCAAGACCATCGACACATGTCTTATCTCAGTTCTGATTGGGAACAGGTTCAAGCTAATTAGCCGCTTTTAAATGGTGAATGCTGAGTTAATTCAAGATAACAGAAGATGACAGGCCAGTAAACCAGGCAGTGGATCACAACTTAAGCAGTGAAGAAAGAAAATCCAATATCTGGGTTGGAAACCAAATGAAATAGGCATATGTAGCAGAACATGAGGTGCAAAAAAACTTTTCATGGAGGTGGAAGCCCTCTTAAAAATGTATAATATTTGTTAAACAAAAAAGCCTAGACCTGCAAAATCTGGAAAATCCAAAACCAGAAATTGCTGGAGAAACTCAACAGGTTTTGGCGGCATCTGTAGAGAGAAAGCCAAATCAATGTTTCAGTTTTAACTTCAGTGACCCTTCTTCAGAGTTCTGATAAATTTCTGCAGCAATTTCTGGTTTTGGTACAATATTAGGTGTTCTCAGAAATGATTGAAACTTTGCAAGACATTTTGACACAATATTGAAAGATTCCTTGGCTGTTGTAAACTTTGAGAAAGTCTACTGTAACCATTTGTGATCATGTTAACACGGCTATGATTCACACAGCTATGACACATCCCCCAAAAAGAAATCCACAATGGCAAAGCTTCAAATTTCAGTAATACTATTTTGGAAACCTTGAGCAGTGCCATCAAGTCTTCAAAGTATACAAAAGTATGCAAAAGATTTTGTGAGCGGGTATTCAGGGGCAGATATTTGGAAAACTGTGCATACATTTAAAAGTACAGTAACAGATGGAACCTGGATTCAGCTGTCCCATTGCACATTTCTCACAGATTCATTTTTTTGCAAATGAGGAATGAGACTGGGGCAAGATTCACACGAAAAGGAAAGCTTAACCCAGCAGGGCAATTTAAACCTAGATCCAGGTTCAAATAAACCCTACTTTGACCATTTCAAGGGCTTCAAACTCTAATGTGGATCATGACTTGAAGGAATAGACATAAAATGCTCTTGGGAGGACATGAAGATCTTCTGAAATCCCTACTCTGTAAAACTTTCAAACAAACATCAAAGAAATGCTGCAGCTATCTGTCACAAAGTCTCTTAAAAAAAACTCTGCTGGGAGCTTTGAATGAAGACTTAATGTTGGAGAAATTTGCCCAATGGGTTACAGATCACAAAACACAGCTCAAAGTGAAATTGACGAACAGTTTATTGCAAGCAATATCGCTGGACAAGAAGTTGACTAGGCTGACACAGAACTGACAGTCTGCACCGGTAGATGAGATTTATCCTCCCAGAGCTGAGGATGAGACCAGTTTTATAGTAAGGCTGCACAATGACACTGATTAAGAAATGGGAAACTACAACGTTTCTGGAAATGGAGCAATTTAGTTGCAAGGATGCTAATTGGAAAACAGTTTATTGAATGAATGTCCTGTTCCTTCACACAATGCAACACCCTGACAGTATCATGGTTTCATTCATCTTCACAGGTAGGTGTTAAAGTCTCTTCTAAAGTGGTGAGGTGCTTCCATTGTCCTGTTCCTTGAGCATGTCTTTGCTGGTGCCTGCCTGTCTGTCCTGCTCTTTGTGTGGCTTTGGTATTGCTGGGTTATGAAATTGCCCTTAGGGCTTTGACATATCTGTGGTGCTCCGTCATGTCCATGGGAGCTTACAGTGTATTCCTCTTGTCTGCGTGTGGTCTGATCCAGCTTGTGAGCTGCTCGGGAATTCTGGGTGTTCTGGTACAGTTTGGCCAATTTTGCTTTTATGGGCCTATCGTGGGTTAGCAAATCTTTTCCCATACATATCATCATTCACAAGATGAGGCATCACTAGCTAGGCCAGCCTTTATTGCCTACCCCTAAATGCTCTTGAAGTAGTGGTAGTTAACTGCTATCTTGAATATCTGCAGTTCCTAGGATGTAGGTACACCCACAGTGCTGTTCTGAAGGATGTTCCAGGATTTTGATTGCATAACAAATGAAAACCTCAAGTTAGTTTGGCTATGGAACAATTAAGATTAAATGTAATAGTTTCAATTTCAGAATAACCCCTCCCTAACTAATCATTTTCCCTCCATCTATTCTTTTTGAGTGATCTTATATTTTGTGCACCTAATAGTATCCTACGATTAAGTGACAAAACCACACAAACATAATGCAGGACATTTGTGCATATTTCTATACTTTGTAGATACTTTCTCCTTCATCCATCCACCTAATCCATTCGGCAGAATGAATTATTGTTGAGGCACACATCCAAAGGGCTGAACTACAAAACATCACACTCCTCTGGTATAATACAATGTCAGTATTATTTCTTTGCATATGCTTTCTCTATCCCATTGGTTATACAGGACATGAACATGTCCCACACTGATAAACTGTGTCCTCTACACTGCTCATCAGGATGCATATGCTGTACCTTATCCATTCCTAACTTCATTCTACCTTCACCCAAACAAATGTCCCGTACTGACACAAAATCCTGTTCATAAACTTGATTTTCAGCATAATTTTACACAAAATTGATTGAGTTTTTAAATTTCATTCCCTCAACTATGCTGGTCAAAACCACTGTGAATCTAGTCTTCATGTTATGTGGTTTTCACAAGAACAATTGAACCTTTTCACTCCACACTATTGTTTGGCTGCCGGGTCTATCATAATTCATGACCATTTCATCCATATTGCTGATTTGACACAACAGATTTTCATTTTTTTCTACCCATGTCTGAAGATGAATCGCTGAAGACAGAATTTTAGCATCAAGGTAATTATTGGAGTCTCAGAGCAATCTTGCTCTTCTGCTGCAATAATAGATACAGGTAGTTCTCCTATAGCACTGTAGTTCCGCTCCAGTGAAACCTTGCTTAATAGAAAATCGCTCAATAGAAATAATGGGAGCAGAACAGCAAAACAAAAAAAAAATCACTCAATCGCTCAAAAATCACCCAAAAGCATAACACTATAACTCACTTAGTTTAAGAGGCAGTCATTAGTTTAATTTTTGAGATGAAGCTGCTCAATGTATAGTACCTCTCATGCTCTGACAGCAGCTGGCATCAACACATGTGCAGAACGATGTGTGCAAAATGATCGCCGCTGGAATCACGTTATAGCACAGCCTGAATGAAGGTTTAAATAATACTTATTAAGAAAAGTAAAAGTAAATTTAACACATCACATTGAAAAAAATATTGTTAATGCAGGGACAGAGGTAATCATCAGCACCACCTTCAGGTGCAGTTGTGGTGGCAGAAGTGGATGGCTGTGGTTCATTGTCTTCCGACTGTTTCTTGTGGGTTGGTTTAAAAGAAAGACATCCAGTATTTGCTGCTTTGCCCTTTTTCTTCTGCCTTGAAGAAGCTGTTCATAGGGTTCCAGATGATATCCTACTGAATGAACTATTACCCTGCTGCATTCTGCATTGCAATCATTGTCCTCCAAGAGCTGCAGCTGCCTCTCAATTTCCCTCAGGATAGAAGACAAAAGGGAGAAGTGGAAAGCTGTTCTGGTGTTGCATCCGAGACTTCATCTTTTCCACCTATCTCCATTTCCCCCTCAAGAATATTCTTGTCTCAGAGAAAGAGTAATGAACATTCATTAGTTTAATTTTTGAGATGAAAGTGCTCAATGTATAGTACCTCTCATGCTCTGATGGCTGTTGACATCGGCACATACACAGAACAAAGTGCACAAAACGACTGCTGCTGGAATCAAGCTACTATGAACAGAGGTAACTGTTCTCGAAAATATCATTTCCTAATTCTTCAGCGACGTTACAGCCAAATTTCACTGCTGAAACTAGTTTTATAAGAGAACTACCTGTATTTTCTTTCCATAAAGTAGCTACACTAACCAGCTGTTGCTCTGCAATATTTGCTGGACTTTGGATTGGATTTGAACAATTTACATTCATTGCTGTTCACGCAATAATTAAGCTAATGGAAGGATTTCAGAACACAAAATTTTATTTTGTAATAAAATGATTCTGAAGATTAGTGGCCAGTCCCTGTACTAATGAGGTACTTGGTCTTGGACAGCTCCCATGGAGTGGATTGTTTCAAGTTCCATTTTTGCACCCGATATTCATTTAATTCCCTCACTGCAGCATACCACAAATCAGCAAATGTTATAGTTACTTAACGTTTCAAACGAATTTCAGACTTCATTCATTTTCATTGGAAGACTTATTTTCCCTTGTCACTCCCCATGTAGAGTCTACTCTTTGTCATAAGATTATGAGTCTTCTTAAGTCAGCCTATGTTGTTCCCCAATTCCTTATACCCAGTTACACCTGGGATTATGTACACAGTTTTGGTCTCCTTATCCAGGGCAGGATTTCTAGATAAGGGCATGCACTCGATGGATTTCTAGATAAGGGCATGCACTCGATCAGACTGATGTTTGCGATGATAGGATTGGTGTGGGCCATATTCATTGGTGTGTGCGCGTGCAGTAGGTGCCTCTGAAATTCTAACTGGACTTGACAGGATCAACACAAAGGATTGTCTCAATGGCTGGAAAGTCCAGAACTGAGAGTCTAAGGATATGGACTAAGCCATTTTGGATTGAGGCGAGGAGAAATGTCTTCACCCAGAGTATTAAAGCCTGTAGAATTGTCTACCAAAGCAACTAGTTGGGCCAAAGTATTGAATGTTTTCAAGTGTTAAGATGATGCTCTTAAGAGTAAAGGGATTGAAGGGTATGGGGAAAAACGATCAGGTACTTAGTTGGATCATCAGTCATAGTGAATGGTAGAACAGGCTCCAAGAGCCAAATGGCTTGCTCCTGCTTTCATTTTCTTGTTTCTATTATCAACTCCAGTTATGAAATACATGCAAAGTACTGAAGTCAGGCGAATGGTAACAGCTTATAATTAATTACATTAAAAACCTTTCAAACAATTAAGTTAAGGTATTTCACAGAAGGCCTATCAAATACAATTTGACCATGAATCTCATAAGTGAAAAATTCAGGAGGAAGCTCTAGCATTAAACTTAGATTCATAGTAGAATGGAGAAACAAAATTGGAAGGAGGAAGCAGTATGAGGAAAGGTGTATAGATAGCTGATGTTAAAAATGTCCAATCAGGAACACATTACACATGCGATTCTGAACAATATTTAATTGGGTCACAAAGATTTAAAGAATCCAATTTTTTTTCTAACACTGCATTTCAGAAAAAGCTATTCTGGGTTTTATTCTTGCCAAAAGATTGCCACCTTGCTTCAACTTTAGGAGGAGGCTGACAGAGAAACAATAGTAAAATACGGAAATCATTAACTTAAACAGCCATCAAGTCAATCACAATATTTAAGAGGTCATTAGATTGATATTTCAGAAGAGGTTGATAAAAAAAAGGATAGAGAAAAAGCTATGAAATGCAATTAGATAGCTCTGGTGTTGGTAAGGATCAAATCTGCACACAAACAGATTTGGCAACATGTGATATTTGATTATGAACTTTAAGTTGGATCTATTTTGGTAGCATTCACAAGTATGTCCATTAAATAATGATTGATTGAAATGATAACAAATTCAGGTGATTATATTTCAATGTTAACCAGAAGTCCAATTAAAAAACCTTCAAGAAAGCTAAATCACAGATATCGGACTTTAACTTGACCATGTAGGCAGCCTCAACTCTCCCAAAATGTAATTTTAAGAAAAGTGCACCACTGTACTTCAGAAATCTGTTGAGAGATGCAGAATGCGCAACATTAGCGATCACACATTATTAACAAAGTGACCAGTGTTGGATTAATTTCCTCCTCCGTATTTCTAATGAACAAGTTACTCGTGACTTGTAGTATGTTTTCTTTTCACAGCAAAATGAAGGTTAAGTTCCTGCTAAGTCTGATACTATATAATCCTAAAGGCAATAGCGCTTTTGGTTTTAACACACCATTGTAAAAATCTATGGCTGATTCTTACATTTTTTTTATTGCCAGTTCTGTCAGGTTTCATAGAAGTGTCCCTCAATAAGACCTATGAGTACTTACCATATTTTACTAACCACCAACCCTGCCCCTATGATGCACTCCTCACCAGATTCTGGACCCATTCCACTACCCACCATTCCTGGAAGAACCTGCCACTTCCTGGATAACCCACAAAAGACCAGCATTGCTGTTGTCTCCACCATCTTGAAAATGCTGCAGTATACCCAAATAAGCACTGGCACTCCAAAACATACCTACTCAGTGAAGTTATCAGACCTTGGCAACCTGTTCCGAGATCACCATCCAGGTCAGTGCCGGTTCCACAGTCTGAAGGAACAGCCAGCAGTGCTAAAAGAAATTCCAGAACCTTCCCCATTCTATTAGGGTAAATGCCTCTAACTCTCCTTTCCCTACTACTGTCTAGATTAGAGTGGTGCTGGAAAAGCACAGCTGGTCAGGCAGCATCCGTGGAGCAGGAAAATCAACATTTTGGGCAAAACCCCTTTATCAGGAATAGAGGCAGGAAGCCTCCAGGGTGCAGAGATAAATGGGGGGACTGGGGAGAAGGTAGCAAAGAGTACAATAGGTGAATGGGAGTGGGGATGGTCAGAGGGGAGGGTAGAGCGGATATGTGGGAAGGGAGATTGGCAGGTAGGACAGGTCATGAGGACTGTGCTGAGCTGGAAGGTTGGAACTGGGGTAAGGTAGGGG
>NC_057719.1:46178994-46188155 GCF_004010195.1 Chiloscyllium plagiosum
GCTGGAAGTTTGGAACTGGGGTGAGGTGGGGGAAGGGGAAATAAGGAAACTGGTGAAGTCCACATTGATGTCCTGGTGTTGAAGTGTTCCGAGGCGGAAGATGAGGCGTTCTTTCTCCAGGCATTGGGTTGTGAGGGAGAGGCGGTGGAGGCGGCCTCGGACCTGCAGAGTGGGAGGGGGAGTTGAAATGTTCGGCCACAGGGTTGATTGGTGCAGGTGCTCCAGAGAGGTTTCCTAAAGCACTCTGCAAGAAGGCATCCAGTCTCCCCAATGTAGAGGAGACCGCATCGGGAGCAACGGATACAATAAATGACGTTGGTGGATGTGCAGGTGAAACTTTGATGGATGTGAAGACTCCTTTGGGGCCTTGGATTGAGGTGAGGGGGGGGAGGTGTGGGCGCAGGTGGCAGGGGAAAGTGCCAGGAAGGGAGGGTGGGTTGTATCTAGCTCCCATCAAGGCTCATGCTCTGCCATTCTCTGTATGAACGCAAAATCTTCCCTTGCTTCCCCTGTCCCTATCTCAGGCCTCATAACACTAACCCTGCACTGCCTTTAATTCACCTAGGACTCCTCCCTAACTTTTGCATACGTGCACCAACAGCTATGCTATCCACTTCACCTCACTGAATCCCTTCTTTTCTCCTATTATAGGAGAAAGCACTCTATAATAGGGCAGAAAGAGCCACAATAGCTGAAGGGTTAGGGTTAGAGTAGAAGGGTACCTGACACTAGGCCAAATGTGGGAGGATTTCTAGCCTTTGCAGAAGACTAGGTCCACTCCTGTGGGAGTGTGACAACTGTATTCAACAACTGAGTATGTATCACTCTTCATTCCACTGCAACTCTCACATTAACCGTACTGTCAGTGTCATGCATTACACACACTTGTAACCATTGGCTATGGTGCCTTCTCTCTTGTACCATGCGCATGCCAGAGGGATGGCCATGGTCCCAGCAAAGAAAGGGACTGCTCCCCTAGGAGCGATTTCCTTGACCTCAGAGGAAGACAATTCACAGAGAGGGAGCACTATCAGGGCTGGCTCCTGAAGCCTCCAACAGGTTAGATACTGATACCTTAGTGGGAACAATCAGGTTGCGAATGCTTCACAGCCCAAGCTGATGAGTATCTCACTGCGACAGCTCCACAGCTGGCTTATGAAGACTCACTAGGCTGCTGCTACAGCCCAGGTACTTGCACTGCCTCAGAAGGGATGATCCATGGAATCGGCAATCAGGGACTTCATCCAAATGAACAGGAACAGCAAATAGGAAAGTGGGAGGCAATGTGTCTCATAGCCCAAAGGATGCAGGACCACAGCTATGCTATGGGGACCCAGCTGTGATCGCTTGGCTGCCCCCACAGACAGGTTAGCAGTTGCCATGGAGAGCCAGGCTCAATGTCTGCTGGATTTGTGCAGAGATCTGCACTCTATCACCTCAGCCATTGGCCCTCAGGTCTGAAGGTATGACAATGGAGCTATGGCAAACCTCAAGCAATTCCAGCTGCCCCTTCATCACAAGGGGACAAAGTACACTGCCATAGAGTAAGATGCACACTCCCTTGAGTGAGGACCACCGACCAGCTTGGTTGTGTAACTGCGCTAATATGCAAGGCTATTAGCATGATTGTAGGCTATGAGCATGATTGTAGTCATTACGAAGACAGCAAGTGAGCAGGCCAGAGATGCAGCAATGTCGAATCACCATTAGCCTGATGCCGGTCCCTGACTGTAGTGTCCTTGCAGAAGTCTTTCAGTGCTACTTATTGGTACATCCTGAAATGCAGGTCTCTACTTCCTAAGTGTCCTGCAAGCTGATTGAAGTAGTGCCATGAGGATTCTGAGAGGGTGGTAATTATCAAGTGCCAATGTCTGTGGATGCGGATGGCATGTGGCTTGTGGCCAGCAATCATGCTCAGGAGATGTGTGTTGATTAAGATGGAGCCTCTTTGTAGACAGGAGAGAGCTGAAGTCGCTAGGAATCTGCTGACTTCAGCGCCTAGTTTATTCATGGCCGATGATCTGATGGAATGCTGATACTAAGTGTCGCAAGATCTGCACCTAATAATGTTGTTAACAAGCAATAATCCCCACTTTGCTGCTGGCTCGTGAGTATCTTCTCTCGATGACTGAAATGTAGTTAAAATTTGAAGTGAAACTTTGTCACATTTCTTATCCTTGCCCACATTGTTCAGGCTTTTATAAAAAGGTTCCACCCCTAGTGTTGAAATTGAGATGCACAAGATACAAAGACATTCTTGATTCAGTTCCACCAGTCAGAATAAGAAAGTATCAATATTAAAAAGTTACACTTGACATTGCAGATAATAATGCATTTTGAATACAATAAAAAAAAATTCAAAATTCATTGTGTGCAGTAAACCCCAATGAGATACGGTTGCTTTTTTAAAAATCTACTTTCATCTGAAATTGAACTAGTTTCTAATGGTATGTGACTTCTGTACAAGGACTTTGCTGATTCATTGCTAACGAATGGTCATATTTACATTGAGAGACATCATAATCCTTACAGTCTTTATATTGACACTTAAGACGACAAGATGACTGCTGCAGTATCAAGCTATCTGGGAGATCCAAGTCAAAATACAAAGAATGGTATCCTGAAGATCCCAGTCTTGGATCCTTCCATGTATCCTATAGGAAACTTGAAAGGGTTCAGAAAAGATTTACAAGGATGTTGCCAGGGTTGGAGGATTTGAACTACATGGAGTGGATGAATAGGCTGGTGCTGTTTTGCCTGGAGCATCGGAGGCTGAGGGGTGACCTTATAGAGGTTTATAAAATCATGAGGAGCATGGATAGGGTGAACAGAAAAGGTCTTTTCCCTTGGTCTGAGAGTCCAGAACTAAAAGGGTTTAAGCTGAGAGGGGAAAGATATAAACGGGACTTAAGGGGCAACTTTTTCACACAGAGGGTAGTGCATGCATGGAATAAGCTGTCAGAGAAAGTGATGGAAGCTGGTATAGCTACAACAATTAAAAGGCATCTGGATGGGTATATGAACAGGAAAGGTTTAAAGGGATATAGGCCAAGTGCTGGCAAATGGGACTGGATTAGTTTCAGATATCTGGTCAGCATAGACGAGTTGGATGAAAGGGACTGTTTCCATACTGTACATCTATGACTCTTATGTATAGCATCACTAATTCTGATTGGTCCAGGAGTCCCCCATTCAGCACAAATTCTACATTGGGCATTCAAATCATGCATAAATATTGGGTTTGCTGCAGTCAGCAAATTTGCATGTAGCTTCACAGCATCAGCTAAATCATTCAGGGAACTAGGATACCACCCGTGAGAGTTAGTGAAGAAGAAAAGGCAAAGTCCTTCTCTCAGTTCTCCAGTATCCTCACAGCTACACTCTACAAGTTCATGGCTCTCTGCAAGTAATGTTGTCAAACAGGAAGTTTGTCAAACAACAGCTGGAGTTCTTTACATAGCATCTGGAGTAGCCAGCAAACCATCATTTCCTGGGATTGAATCCTGCAAATATTGAATCCTTTGTTCATTAAACAGAGTCAACATAAACATACTACTTTTTGTTGAATATGAATGAAGCAGGAATTTAGTTTTTCCAAAGTGTGGCCAAAGTGCTAAGTAGAAAGTCACTATGTATCAAAATTATTAATTTACTTAAAACACTGTTGTTTTGAAACACTGAATTCAATGCTAAATGTTAGATTTGTTTTTACATTTCAGCACAAGCTAAATCTGGACAACTATTAAAAGGCAGCCAACTCAATCAATAATTGTTGTTTGTAAATAATTAGTTACTTCAAAAGGCTTTGAATCATGAATATATAGTATTTCGAAATGAAGTTGTTCACATGAAGGCAGTGATTAGAAGGCTCATATCATTCTTCTTTGATCTGAAAAAAGGAAAAGTCCAAATTCCCCAAACATTAAGCAAAGCTTTGCCAATATTTAATTATTTCAAACAGAAACAGCACATTCTAAGGCCTCACAAAATTGGGTCTCAGATTGAATATTTCTGTTCAATTGAACTACTATGGAATCAAGAGCACTTCCAGTATTATCTGGTTAATTGGTATAAGGACCAGAAACAAAGGAAGTTTAAATCAGGTGATTTCCATTTGTTACAATGAAAAATTAAAATATAGCAAATGAGAAGCAAAGTTATTCAAATGTATTTTGTTAACAAAGTTTTTGAAAATTAGTATTTTGCCTTAAAGACGCGGATTGGGGGAAATTTGCCCCAAATGTCGAATGTCACTTTTCAAATCCAGTTCTAGCAAGTGTCTAGACATGACAGCCTGAATTTTGTAGTCAGCAACACAAAATCAGCACTCGCCACTCATTGCTCGTGCATATTTGCCCACAGACGTGTTAAGTTTTCATGTTGTGGTTTGTGGCAATTACAAGTGCAGAAACAGCACAAAATTCCTCTATAGAAAAGGAGACTTTGTAAAACGGAAAGCAATGACATGTTTTCTCAATCAGAGTGAAGATTCCAAGATGCAGAGATTAACCATTTAGTGCACTGGCAGGTCTACCAGAAAGCCTGCTGTCACTCCCAAGGAACACGGGTGGGTTTGGCATCAAATTTGGACCGAAGCTTTCTGCACAGCTCGGAGCCCATTCTTTCCTGTCTGGAAGTGGCAGCTGACTCCACAACAATACCTTGGTCCCAATCTTGATGACTGCCTGACAGCCAATGACTCAGCTTTCACTGGGTAACTTCTGCTTCAGGCGCACAAAGTGTGTCAGTGGAAGCACAGACAGAGGCTACGAAATCTCACTTTGTTGTCATGCAGGCTAAAACTGCTGCCACTATGGCTGCAAGCACCACTGATCAAACACGTCTGCAGAGTCTCACTGCAATCCATCCTTCAACAATTTAAGATTTCAACAGGTGAAGTGGTCATGGTTTGCGAAGAACAAACCAACTGTCCTCTCAGAATAACAGTATTCATCCTCTCACCACTGCCATTGAGTCAATATCATTACCGTTTTCAGTCAGTCATCCTCACAGGCCACTGTCATCCATGCTGATGTGGTTTAGTCTGAAGTCGGGTCTTCTAGGCCCAGAGCTGCTCACAGACATCCTGCAAAAGTTATCTGCAATTCTCCCAGGAATGGCACACAAAATAAAAAGACAGCCAGCAGTTGTTGTCCTGGATGCTTGTTCATTCATTGCACATACATGCAAATACCATCTGCAAAACATGCTCACAACACCAGAACTCCAGGTAATATGGAAATGAATTCTGCATTACTCCATTTGCTTCAATGGCTGCAGGTTCTGACAGCCTCACTCTTTCTGCATATAATATCAGGTCATTAAGAACAAAATGTTTGCTAGAATGCTAGCATACTCTTAAGTTCAGTCCATGTTGATAATAAGTAAAATATTGCTATTTTCAGCATAGATATGGATATAACTTTATAGACAATAGGTGCAGGAGTAGGCCATTCTGCCCTTCAAGCCAGCACCACCATTCATTATGATCATGGCTGATCATCCTCAAATCAGTATCCTGTTCCTGCCTTATCCCCATAACCCTTAATTCCACTATCCTTAAGACTCTATCCAACTCTTTCTTGAAAGTATTCAGAGACTTGGCCTCCACAGCCTTCTGGGGCAGAGCATTCCACACACCCACCACTCTCTGGGTGAAGAAGTTTCTCCTCAGCTCTATTCTAAATGGCCTACCCCTTATTTTTAAACTGTGTCCTCTGGTTTGGGACTCACCCATCAGCGGAAACATGCTTCCTGCCTCCAGAGTGTCCAATCCTTTAATAACTTCATATGTCTCAATCAGATCCCCTCTCAGCCTTCTAAACCCAAAGGTATACAAGCCCAGTCGCTCCAATCTTTCGACGTAAGACAGTTCCGCCATTCCAGGAATTGACCTCGTGAACCTACGCTGCGCTCTCTCAATAGCCAGAATGTCTTTCCTCAAATTTGGAGACCAAAACTGCTCACAATATTCCAGGTGTGGTCTCACCAGGGCCCTGTACAGCTGAAGAACCTCTTTGTTTCTATATTCAATTCCTCTTGTTATGAAGGCCAGCATGCTATTAGCTTTCTTCACTGCCTGATGTACCTGCATGCTTGCTTTCATTGACTGATGTACAAGAACACCTAGAACACCTTTACTGCTCAGTCACATTCCAAGAACTGTATAAAGGATACTCACTGAATGTCTTGGAAATATCAGAGACTGCTTTGAAGACTCTGTCCGAAAAGTTGACTTTCACCTTCACAGTCTTCATATTAGGCAGCTGGAGACGAAGTACCTTATGCTGAGGTGTGAACATTAGTTTGGCATCAGCTTGCACACCATATTTATCCAAGGTCCAGTGAGTTTTCAGGAGCCAAGTTTTTTTCTTGTCCCACCACAATGCATGATCTGACCAGTCTTTCTTGACATCTGCAGAAAAATAATTTGCTGGTTAGATTTAGGACATAACTGTAAGGAAACTGCAATAACAATAATTGCTTTTTACACCAGATTGGTAAAAACAATTTTCCCTCAAGCACGTTGGAATATCTTATAAATGCTAAAATGCACTAACATAACAAGCAGCTGTTATCTGTATGCAAACAGCAATGTAATATTTAACTTGCTACTGTCATTCGAGGACAAATGGACAAAACAAGAAACACCTGACAATTAGCTTTCAATATATGTTTGGGTAAAAGTATTTCGGGGCAAATATAAAATACTGTCTCTGAAACTATTAGGCACTCATTGCTTTTTAGTTAAAAATCACAACAACAGGTCAGGTTTATTTTTTGGTCCATCTGATAAACAAGAGAAATTCCAATAAAAGCATCCATCGAAAAGGCAGATCTTTGCCTCAGTGCAACAGAAACCAGCCACACACACGTTTCCAAACTGAGGTCCCTACTCTTTAAGAAGAGCCTTAATGGCAAACAAATGTTGCCATTTATTGGCCTCTGCATTAGAAAGAAAGAATGTGAGGGAAACTGAACAATGCCAATACACTTTTTCATAAGCTACGGCAGGGAGCTTCCAAGAATGAATCAATATTTTTCTGAGTTCCAAACAGAGAAGTTTGAAATCAAGTTTTTTTTCAGAATTGAAAACAGAGGATAAAATTTAAAAAGTGCACAAGATCATAATCACATAAGGATAGGAATCACCACAGTTCAATAGTTTCAAACAAGCTGCTTGCTTCTGGAATTCCACTTATGCCCCAACACACGCCATCATATGTTTGTGTTCTCAGCAGTCAACCGAGTGAGAAAAAGCAGACCCTGTGTGATCAGAGGTTCCTGAACAGGAATATTTATTTCTCACTGAGAATTTCAAAGCTTCCTAAAGATCATTTGAGTCATATGTAGCAAGGTCTGTTTGGAAAGCGATATGTTCACTTTAACTCCCATCTCCTCAAACCCAGATGTCCCAGGCACTCTTTGCCAACAGATTAAATTGTTTAAGTCCTAATTTTCAAATTTTTGTATTGCAATTTTATCAATTCTTCGCTAATAGAGAGGTTTTAATTGATAGATTAGCCCAAAATTTAAAACACTGAATCTGCAAATTTTAAGGAAACATTGCTGTTCATATAGCTACCATCATTTAGTAGTTATATGCTTTTCAATGGCATGTTTGCTGCAGTCTGTATAAAAAAAAGTATTCAGTCACCTCCAGTCCAGTTAATCATGAATTGATAAGCCATCCATACAACTGGTGCTTCTGGGTGGTCACTGGAATTCTAAACAACCAGACTTTCAACTTTTGATAACTGTAACTATCCTCCAACACAATTTGCAGCTTAAGGTAGCAGCTGCTTCAGGGCCAGTATTCAAATGCCACTTTACTTTGGTGCTCTAAATGAAAATTATGCATTTTCCAAAGTTTTCTTTAATCTCTCATGAGAGACACTGGCTAGCCAGCATTTATTGCCTATTCCAAATTGCCCTCAAGACGGTAATGGTAAGCTGCCTTCTTGAACTGTTGCAGTCCTTATGCTATAGGTAGATCCACAATACAATCAGCAAGGAATTCCCAGATTTTGACCCAGCTGTGAAGAAATAGCATTATATTTCAAAATCAGGATGAGTAGTAGCTTGGTGGGTAACTTACAGGTGGTGGTGTTCCCAAGTATCTGTTGCTCGTCTTTCTAAATAGGTGTCGTTGGGGGTTTGGAAGGCACCATTTTAAATATCTTTGACAATTTTATACAGTGCATTCTATAGATATTACACACTGCTGTTAGTGAACATTGGTGGTGGAGGGAGTGGATGTTTGTGGATTTGGAGCCAATCAAATGGGTTGCTTTGTCCTGGATGGTGTCAAGCTTCTGAAGCCTTCTTGGAGCTGCACCCATCCAGGCAAGTGGGGAATATTCCATCATACTCCTGACTTGAGCCTTGTAGATAGTGGACAGGCTTTCAGGAGTCAGGAGGGGGGTTTTTCACTGCAATGTTCCTAGCCTTTGTCCTGCTCTTGTAGCCACTGTATTTATATAGCTAGTCCAGTCCTGGTCAATGAAAACCCCAAGATGTTGATAATGATGATGATGATACTACTAAATGGAAAGAGCAGTGGTTAGGTTCTCTCTTTTTGGAAATGGTTATTGTACAGCATTTGTGTGGTGCAAACATTACTTGGCACTTGTCAGCTCTTCCGCAACTTGGCACTTGGCAACTTGGCACTTCCGCAACTACACTGGCCCCACCCCACACCTTTTCCTCCGCTACATCGATGACTGTATCGGCGCCGCCTCGTGCTCCCACGAGGAGGTTGAACAGTTCATCCACTTCACCAACACCTTCCACCCCGACCTCAAATTCACCTGGACAGTCTCAGATTCCTCCCTACCCTTCCTCGACCTTTCCATTTCTATCTCAGGCGACCGAATCAACACGGACATCTACTACAAACCGACCGACTCCCACAGCTACCTGGACTACACCTCCTCCGACCCTGCACCCTGTAAAAACGCCATCCCATTCTCCCAATTCCTTCGACTCCGCCGCATCTGCTCCCAGGAGGACCAGTTCCAAAAACGCACAACCCAGATGGCCTCCTTCTACAAGGACCGCAATTTCCCCCCCGACGTGGTCGACGATGCCCTCCACCGCATCTCTTCCACTTCCCGATCCTCCGCCCTTGAACCCCGCCCCTCCAACCGCCAACAGGACAG
>NC_057719.1:46188993-46247209 GCF_004010195.1 Chiloscyllium plagiosum
GCACTGCCTTCCTAACCTGCAATCTTCTTCCTGACCTCTCCGCCCCCACCCTAGTCTGACCTATCACCCTCACTTTGACCTCTTTTCATCTATCACATTTCCGACGCCCCTCCCCCAAGTCCCTCCTCCCTACCTTTTATCTTAGCCTGCTGGACAAACTTTCCTCATTCCTGAAGAAGGGCTTATGCCCGAAACGTCGATTCTCCTGTTCCCTGGATGCTGTCTGACCTGCTGCGCTGTTCCAGCAACACATTTTCAGCACTTGTCAGCTCAAGCATAGGTATTGTCCAGGTCTTGTTATATTTGAACATGGAGTATTTCAGTGTCTAAGATATCACACAAATAGTACTGAACACTGCACCAACAAACACCCCACTTCTGATCATATACATGCAAACTAGGAGCAGGATTAGGCCAGCTGTCCCTTTGAGCCTGCGCTGCCATTCAATAAGATCATGGCCGATTTTTTTCATGGCCTCAGCTCCACTTACCACCTTCTCACCATAACCCTTAATTCCTTTACTGTTCAAAAATTATTTATCTTCGCTTTAAAAATATTTACTGAGGAAGCCTCAACCACTTCACTGGGCAAGGAATTTCATAGATTCATGACCCCCTAGGTGCAGAAGTTCCTTCTCAATTCAGTCCTAAATCTACTTCCCCTAATTTTGAGGCAATGCCCTCTTTTCCTAGTTTCACCCATCAGTGGAAACATCCTCTCTACTTCTAGTTTATCTATTCTCATTATTTTATATATGTTTCTATAAGATCCCCCATTCTTCTAAATTCCAATGAATAAATCCCAGTCGACTTGATTGGCTCCACATTACATAAACATCCACTCCCTCTATGACCAATGCTCAGTAACAGCAGTGTGTAATATCTGTAAGATGCACTGCAGAAAATTGCCAAAGATCCTTAAAACAGCACCTTCCAAACCCCTAACCCCCTTAACTCCAGAATCAACCTAGTGAACTTCCTCTGTACCCCTTAGTGTGCGAGTATATCCTCTTAAGTAAGGAGACCAAAACTGCATGCAGTACTCCAGGTGTGGCCTCACCAGCACCCTATACAGCGACAACATAATCCCTCTGTGTTTAAACTCAATTCCTTTAGCAACAAAAGACACAATTCCATTTGCCTTCTTAATTACTTGTTGAACCTGCAGACAAACCTTCTGTGATTCATGCACAAGGACACCCAGGTTCCTCTGCACAGCAATATCGTCATTTCTTACCATTCAAGCAATTTTTACTGTTATTTTTACTGTTACTTTTTACTGTTATTCCTACAAAAATGGATGACATCACATTTATTAACATTGTACTCCATCTGCCAGGCCTTTGCCCACTCGCTTTGCAAAGTATCACATTCCTCTACGCACTTATGGTGGATGGAAGGTCATTAATGAAGCCACTGAAGATGGTTGGGCATAGAACAGTACCCTGAGGAACTCCTGCAGAGATGCCCTGGAGCTGACATGGCTGACCTCCAAGAACCATAAAATTATCTTTAATGTCAAACTTTGTTAAATGCAGCCTTGATATCAAGGTCTATCACTCTCACCTCACCTCTGAACTCAGCTGTTTTTTCCATGTTTGCATCAAGGCTGTAATAAGGTAGTAGAAAGTGAGGACTACAGATGCTGGAGATCAGAGTCAAGAGTGTGGTGCTGGAAAAGCACAGCAGGTCAGTGAGCATCCGAGGAGCAGGAGAATCAACGTTTTGGGCATAAGCACTTCATCAGGAATCCTCTTTCATGATGAAGGGCTAATGCCTGAAACATCAATTCCCCAACTCTTCGAATGCTGCCTGACCTGCTGTGCTTTTCCAGCACCACACCTTTGACTCAAGGCTGTAATAAGCTGAGTGGCCCTCGTGGAACCCAAACTTGGTGTCACTGAGCAGGTTATTGCTGAGCAAGTGCTACTTGACAGTTCTGTTAATGACACCTTCCATCGCTTTACTGATGGGAGAGTAGACAGAGCAGTACAGATCCAACCCAGGCAATTACTACTACATGCACACAGGACACACCTGGGCAATTTTCCACATTGTATTGGTAGAGTTGGCTAGGGGAGTGACAAGCTCTGGAGCACAAGTCTTCAGTACTATTGCCAGAATTGTGGCAGGGCCCTCAGCCTTTGTGATATCCACTACCTCCAACTGTTTCTTGACATCAAGTGGAGTGAATCAAATTGACTCAAACCTAGTATCTGTAACACTGGGGACCACTGCAGGAATCCAAGCTGGATCACCCACTACGCATTTCTGGCAGAGGATTGTTGCAGCCTCATCTTTTCTGATGATTTGCTGGCCTCTTCCACCATTGAGGTTGGGGATATTTGTGGTGTTTCCTTCTCTTTCTCCAGCGAGTTGTTTAATTGTCTCACCACCATTCTCGATTGAATGTGGCAAGACTGCACAGCTTAGATCCGATCTGTTGGTTGTGGGATTGCTTAGCTTAATCCATCACTTGCTGCTTATGCTCTTTGGCAAGAAAATAGTCAGTTTAGCAGCTTCACTAGGTTGACACCTCACTTTTAGCATTGCCTAGTGCTGCTCCTGGCATTGTCCTCCAGCACTCTCCACTGAATCAGGATTGATCCCCTGGCTTGATGGTAATGGCTGAGTGGGTGATATGCCAGGCCATTAGGTGACAGACATGTTTGAGTATGATTCTGCTGCTGAGAGCCCACAGCACCACATGGATGCCCAGTCTTGCATTACTACATCTGTTCAAAGTCGTCCCACTTAGCAGAGTGATAGTGCCACACAGCATGATGAAGTACCATACTGACCATTTTTTTTAAACCAGTATTTAATTTTCTAAATAAAATTAACTTTAATAATCAAAGATGAAATCACATACAGCCTTGGCAAACTTCATCAAGACCAGTACCACATAAGGGGCTTCTTCAGAATTCACACCATTTCTTTAATCAATTCTACAGGATATCTACAAACGTAAGGCTAATCACCCTTGCGATTTTTCCATATTATGCTGGATTTTGAGAGATTAAGTACACTAAAGATTTGAAAATAAGCCACAGCATTACATTAGAAATCAAGATAATGCATATATTCTGCTCACTCAGTGGGGACAAGTTCCCTACTTCAAGAACAGAATCAAAGCAAAAGAGCAGCTTGGAATCAAAAGGTTCTCCCTAGCTTTAGATCTCATTTCAGCCTTGACCCAAATATCATCTAAAAACTGAATTACAGATGTGAGGGGACAGACTGACTGCAACTGGCATCAGGTACGACTTCAGGAGCATGGCATCAAGCAATCCAAGCAAAATTGGTCAATGGGAGATGGGGGTGGAAATTTCCACTAGTTCAGGTAATAAGCAAAACAATATTCATGCTTGATTAACGTTTGATGAGTAACTGACGTGCCACAAGCGTGAGCTAATAACCAGTAACCATATATTTTGCAAACTTATTTTCTTTTACATTTCATTACAAGAAAAGATGGTTGGCAAAGCGACTGAAAATGGAGTCCACCTCCATAAAGCTATTCAGAATTTCTAATGCATGCCCCAAAAATCATTTTACCAGACCAATTTAAAGTCTATTTTGTATTATAATAAAGTTGCTTTTATTTCTTTGATTTGATATTTATACATTCAATAAAGTTTTTTTAAAACATTCAAATGTTCAGTGTTGTAGTTAATAAAATAGTTGTCTTAACACATTACCTATTATTGTCACTCATTCCTCTAAAGTACAACTCCTAACTGAAGTGACACACCACAGTGAATATTACTCTACCCAAGTACCAGGCAATGGCCATCTCTGACAAGGGAAAGTCAAACCATCTCTTCTTAAAATTCCATATCATCACCAAAACTCACATTAGCTGACATCTAGGGAGTTACATTGATCAGAAACTGGAATGGACTAGCCATCTCAAATAGTGGCTACAAAAGTAGGTCAGAGACTGGGAAGGTGGAGGCATAGAATTCAACCCCAGACTCTCAACAGCTTGTCCAATGTGTACAAAGCACAAGTCAGGGGTGTGAAGGAACATTCTCTCTCCACTTGGCTGAATGGATGAAACTGCAACAGTCAAGTAGTTCAACATTACTCAAGGCAAAGCAGCTGTTTGATTGGCACCCCATCCACAAGCTTCAAAAAATTCACACTTCTCCACTACTGATGCACAATGGCAGGGGTGCGCACCATCTGGAAGATGCACTGTAGCAACATGCCAAAACTCCTCTGATGGAACCTCCCATGGTCACAATTTACAAGGGCAGCAGACACATGGGAACAGTATCAATGGCAACTTCTAAAAATCACACATCATCCTGACTTGGAACTTTATCACTGTCCTGCCACTGTCACTCAGGCAAATTCCTGGAAAACCCACCCTATCAATAATATGGGTATACCTATGCCACACAGACTACAGCATTTCAAGAATGCTGTTATTACCCCTTCTCATTGGTGATTAGAGATGGGCAATAAATGCTGGCCTTGCCAGCAAAACGCACATTCCACAAAATGAGAATTAAGGAAAATTGTCTTAGATCTTCTTAAGTGACAGAGTAGAACATGTATTTACTGCATTATAAAAACAAATAAACTGAATTAATACAAGATGTACAGATGATGTGTCTTTACAGTGAGAAATGAATCATGTCCAAATGTTAGGATTAGATTACATCTTGCACTCCAACATGATCACTTGTCTCCATATGTCACACAGTGGGATGATGGATTTGTATTTTAAAATAATGCATTTGGAAAGATTCTGTACATCCAAAGTATTTCCATCATTTATGATGTTTTAACATCAAATTTTGTAAAACGCTGCCCATGGAAAACTTATGATTGAAATCACATGAATATTAGTGGAAATTATAGAATCACAACAGCATGGAAGCAGGTCATTCGGCCTATCAAGGTTTCGGGGATAAACTCTTCAACAGAAATGAGGCTCGTGACCAGGGGCTGACTCGGCTCACCCCCCTGGCTCACAAGCCTCATGCCTGATGAAGGGCTAATGCCCAAAACTTCGATTCTCCTACTCCTCGGATGCTTTTCCAGCACCACACTCTCGACTCGGACCTCCAGCATCTACAGTCCTCACTTTCTCCCATTTGGCCTATCAAGTCCACACTGGTCCTCCAATCCAGGACCCACCCCTTCACTGTAAATCGCTGATTTACCATGGACAATCTACCTAACCTGCACATTTTTAGACTGTGGAAGGAAACCTGAGCACCCAGGAGAAACCCAGCAGACACGGAAAGAATATGCAAACTCCACGCAGACAATTGTCAGACGGTGGAATCAAACCTGAGTCCTTGGTGCTACGAGACACTAAGCAATCATTTTGAAATGTTAATGATGTTGTCTTTCTTGGCTTGCCACCAGGCAGCACTGTGCAACAATTTTCTAACATGGTCTTTACCATTTTTATACTTTTTTTTAAGGCAAGTCATTACAAAATGAACCTAAAAAAAATTTGCTATAATGTTAAAGCATTTTCAAACACGTTAATTAAACATGTTCATTTGAATACTTGGTTCTTTCTAAGCATTCTGCTCTTGTTTTCAGACATTACATCCTCTCATGAACTTCAGCTCTCTTTCCATGTTAAACAAATCTTTTAGGCAAGAATCTAGTTCACATACTGGTATTCAGGCATGCTATGGTTCATCTAAAATCAATGAAATTAAATCCAAGATATATTCAGAGACAGACTGCTTTTCAGTGTTAAAATATAAAACTGAAGTTTAAACTCTCTGGAATTTTTAAATTAAAAAAAACTCAACCATCAGAGAATTTCCTTTGACAACACCTGTGTAGCAGATGGAACTATGCATAATCAACACCAGCTCAATGCACACACATTGCTTGACATAAAACACATGTTCTCATTTCCACGGTCAACAGAAATTTATTAGCTAGATTTCCATAGAGCAACAATGCAAGAGCCCATATTTCTCCAGCATCTGTCACACATTGAAAATCTTAGAGCAGAAGAGAGAAAGTACAACTGCGTGTGTAGAAAATGGTCAAAACAGGAAAGGAATAAAGTTTGAGCAAGCAATGACCCCAACAACAGGCAGAAAAGCTGGGAACAACTGTGCCTCGCACATTTGAGAGAGCCCTGATTGAAATCTGTGTGAATACGGCAACATGATGTGTTGCCATTAAGGCACCCATTCTTTTTTTTTTAACAAGAAAAATAATCTATTTCTTCTGTCACAGAGAGCCGACAGTGGTTGGGACTGCACAAGCCCAGTGTAGTAGAATGAGTACCACCTGAGAACCAAGGTCAAGCTCAGCCCTGAAAAAGGATAATTATTAAATGAGCTTTGGAGGGAGAAGGGTTGGGGTGTGGTGAGAGGGCTGCTCCTATGGGCTAGAGACTGACCAATTTGATGCCTCCAAAGGATTCATCTGTCCACTTCTGGACAGTGAAGGGCCTGGCCACTACTGGTTAAATGGCAGCAATGGCAGAAAAAGGTTTTAATTGGCCAATCAGCTTCTAGCAGAATGACCATCTCTGCCTTCCCAGTTACTGGGTCAGGATTTTTTCCAGCAACTCATCCTTTCTTTCTCTCTAACCCTTCCTGCATGCCACATTAAAATTCTGTCCCATGAGTACGGTGGCCAGCAGAACAGCAGTCAATTGCAGAACAGCAAGCAAGCTGATAGTAGCACAGTTGAAGGAATTCGACAGCTATGATGGTGGCATGTTTCCTAGGTAATGATTCATGAAACGAATAGAAAAAAAATAAAATTCAAGCTGCAAAATGGACATGAACCTCCAAAAACCTTTGGATAAAAATTCCACAAACTGAAATTATGACAAGCAATGTCATATGCTTTGTCTTTACGCATTTAAGATCTATGATATAAATAGTTTGTGTAACTTACATTTGAAATCCTGTGATCTGAACCAAAATCCCTCCAAAGCAATTTAAATTTTTTGTGAAGTGTATTGATTGCTTACCTACATCAGAAATGGCAGATGTAATCTAAAAGTTTATAGAACTGTAGATAAAAAAAAGCAAGCTTGCAACTTTATGGGCAACATGAAGCTGCAAGGTATGAGTAACTGGTCACTGGCAAAGGACCAACAATTTTCAAGGCTTTCTTTCCTCTTTGTAGGTCTTCCCCTATTTTACTGTATTACTTGAATCACAGGGAAATATTGGACAAGTATAATATTCAACAATTAATGCAGAACTATGCCAAAAGTTTGCAAGAATCAGACTGAGAGCCCTATTCATTCTAATACAAAAATGTCTTAAGGCAGCAACCTCAAGGGCACACTGCACCTTAGGAAACTTGATACATCTTTATGCAGAAAATCTATTAAAAGGGTTTTCTATAGAAATGTGGATGGACATCCATTCCGGCTGCAGGGGGAAAAAATATGCAAGTGTAGTGCTTGGTTCCACCACTAGATTTTGTACAGTTTTTTACTGTTGGCTTAGGCAAATGAGTATACAAATGATTCACTTGCCATAGCCATAATTCATGTGGACTTCTGTTAAACAACAACCACAAGTTAGAGTGTGGAAAACGATTCATGCTAACAAAAAAAAAGTCAAGCAACAAGTACTCCCAAAACAGACGTGATATTGGGCTTCCCTAAAATAAGGCTGATGAACTAACCAGTCAGCTCAGTGGCAAAGTCAATTGAAGTTTCAACTGGAAAGGTTTATTTGCAGCCAACTGCTATTTGTTCTGGTCCACAAAGGCAGTAATAGATTTAGACTTTCTTTTTCTGAAGTAAATGCCAGTCCTTTCATTTACCTTTGTTATGCAGGACAAAATAATGTCTCCAAACTCAACCCTGCCAGTAAATTAGTTGATCATTAAACAAAACAAAAACAAATTCATGCTTTGGATTGTTAAATTAGATTTAGAGAGGAGTCACCTTCTTCCTAAAAATGCATAAGTGTCATCCATAATATAACCGATGAATACCAATAGGTCTTCCATAATAAGTATCCAGGCAGCGAGACAAAACTAGCATAGTAGTTGCAAACTCAAAAACAAAAAATTAGAGAAAATATATCAGTAGCATTAGAATCAGGAACTTTCCTGAAAAGTACAGTCCAAATACAGAATAATGCCTACCACAAAGCTGTGGTAGGCATGGAAACAGACCCTTGGGTCCAACCCATCCATGCCGACCAGATATCCTAACCCAATCTAGTCCCACCGGCCCATATCTCTCCAAACCCTTCCTATTCATATACCCATCCAAATTCCTCTTAAATGTTGCAATTGTATCAGCTTCCACCACTTCCTCTGGCAGCACATTCCATACATGTACGACCCTCTGCGTGAAAAAGTTGCCCTGTAGGTCTCTTTTATATCTTTCCCCGCTCATTCTAAACCTATGCCCTCCAGTTCTGGACACCCCCACCCCAGGGAAAGACTTTGACTATTTACCCTATCCATGCCTCTCATAATTTTGTAAACCTCTATAAAGGTCACCCCTCAGCCTCCGAAGCTCCAGGGAAAACAACCACAGCCTGTTCAGCCTCTCCCTGTAGCTCAAATCCTCCAACCCTGGCAACATCCTTGTAAATCTTCTCTGAACCCTTTCAAGTTTCACAACATCTTTTCGATAGGAAGGAGACCAGAATTGCACGCAATATTCCAAAAGTGGCCTAACCAATGTCCTGTACAGCCGCAACATGACCTCTCAACTCCTGTAATCAATACTCTGAGCAATAAAGGAAAGTATACAAAACTATTCTTCACTATCCTATCTACGTGCGACTCCACTTTCAAGGAGCTATGAACCTGCACTCCAAGGTCTCTTTGTTCAGCAACACTCCCTAGCTCCTTTAGATGCCTTTATTTACTCAAACTGTCTGAAATTTTAAAAACACCATCAGCCATTCAGAGCCTGACAGAACTTAAAAAGAATATTTCCCATGGATATAGTTCTTGTTCCAGTTGAAAAGTATTAGGATGTATGACAACACTTACATTCTGACAACCAATGAAGCAGCCAAATGTCGGACACATTCTTTTGATGGACCACAGACTAAAAAATACATTTGCATCGCAATACACGATCCAATATAGTAAATTTAAGGTGTCAAAACATTTTAGATTTACTTTTCAGAGCACTCCTGACTCCTCAACCGGTTTTCTTAAATCATGAACTATCCAAGATGGAGAGATTTACAGCAATATGCGAGAATGAATTGAGAGAAGAAATATCATTTCTTTCTGTGATCCTCACTATGGGGACCCTGATCTTAGAAGTGCATGGGCATTTTGCATCCAAGTACTCCTTGACCACAAGAAAGCCTTTCTTTTGTTTTTTGCAACAACATTCAGCATTTCAAGCCCCAACTTGCAACTGTACATCTGCTCCATGGTGCTCAAGATCGTATCCTATTCTGCATTTCATCATAATTTCTGCAATTTAGTTAGCAAAAAGATCTGACCTTAATACTGGTCGAGCAATAAAAAAAATCAATATTCAAATCTCTTTACAATGATGCATGAGGATTTTTTTAAAAAGTAAGTTTGTTAAGTCAAGAAAATGAATTAGCTACCATTGTTGACAAGGACAGATTTGCTCTTGAAGGTGAATGGTTTTCAATCTCTTGTCTCATTCCTTATTTTAGATCATTATGAAACAACAATTACATAGAAGTAATCAGTTTACTTTGGTATTTCTTCTCAAACTCAACAATGGTCTTGGTTCCAGAAACATTTTGAACATCTTATCTTTTGGACTTGTGGCAATGATACATTGCCCCATGACATTCAACGGCATCACCATCAACAAATCACCCAATACGGGAATCATGTGGGTTACCACTGACCAGGAACTGAACTGGACTAGTCATAGTCCTGCAGCTGTAAGAGCAGGCCAGAAGCTTGGAATCTATTAATGAGCATCTCACCTCATGTCTCCCTAAAGCCTGCCTACCATTTACAAGGCACAAGTCAGAAGCATATTGGAATATACCTCGTTTGCCTGGACGGATGGCTATCCAACAAACACTCAAGAAACTTGACAACATTCAAGACAAAGCAGCCTGCTTGATTGATGCTACATCCACAAGGAAAAATCCAGTCTCTTCATCACCAACACTCAGTAGCAGCAATATATGCTATGTATAAGATGCACTGCAGAAATTCACTAAAACTCCTCAGATAACAGCTTCCAAACTCATGAGCACTGCCACCTAGACGTCAAGGGCTTCAGACACATGGGAACACCAACTGCAAGCTCATCTTGAAATCACCCTCTATCCAAACTCAGAAAAGTATTGCTGTTCATTCAGATCAAAATCCTACAAGTTCCTAACAACGCTGCGTGTATACTGACTCAAATGGACTGCAGAGGTTCAAGAAGACAGCTCATGACTACTTCTCACGGATAACCTACAATGGACAATAATGTTGGTCTATCCAATGACTCTTGTTTGGTTAAGAAAAAGAAGGAAGTATATGTCAGGTATAGACAGAATAGATTGAGTGAATCCTTTGAAGAGTAAAGGCAGTCGGGGTATACTTAAGAGAGAAATCAAGAGGGCAAAAAGGGGATATGAGATAGCTTTGGCAAATAGAATTAAGGAGAATCTAAAGGGCTTTTTTCAAATACATTAAGGACAAAAGGGTAACTAGGGAGAGAATAGCCCTCTCAAAGATTAGCAAGGCAGCCTTTGTGTGGAGCCGCAGAAAATGGGGGAGATACTAAACGAGTATTATGCATCAGTATTTACTGTGGAAAAAGGGCATGGAAGATATAGAATGTAGGGAAATAGACATCTTAAATAAAATTTCCATATTACAGAGAAGGAAGTGCTGGATGCTTTGAAATGCATAAAAGTGGATAAACCCCCAGGACCTGATCAGGTGTACCCTAGAACTCTGGGAAGCTAGGGAAGTGATTGCTGTGCCTCTTGCTGAGATATTTGTATCATCGATAGTCACAGGTGAGGTGCTGGAAGACTGGAGGTTGGCTAACGTGGTGCCACTGTTTAAGAAAAAAGTGGTACGGACAAGCCAAGGAACTATAGACCAGTGAGCCTGATGTCAGTGGTGGGCAAGTTATTGGAGGGAGTCCTCATGTACATGTATTTGGAAAGGCAAGGACTGATTAGGAATAGTCAACATGGTTTTATGCATGGGAAATCATTTCTCACAAACTTGATTTGAGTTTTTTTGAAGGAGTAACAAAGAGGACTAATGAGGGCAGAGCCGTAGATGTGATCTATATGGACTTCAGTAAGGCGTTTGACAAGGTTCCCCATTGGGAGACTGGTGAGCAAGGTTAGATCTCATGGAATACAGGGAGAACTTGCCACTTAGGTACAGAATAGGCTCAAAAGGTAGAAGAAAGAAGGTAGTGGTGGTGGGTTGTTTTTCAGACTGAAGGCCTGTGACCAGTGGAGTGCCACAAGGATCGATGCTGGGTCCACTACTTTTCATCATTTATATAAATAATTTGGATGTGAGCAAAAGAGGTATAGTTAGTAAGTTTCCAGATGACACCAAAATTGGAGGTGTAGTGGACAGCGAAGAAGGTTATGTCAGATTACAATGGGATCTTGATCAGATGGGCCAAGATGGAATGGCAGATGGAATTTAATTTAGATAAATGTGAAGTGCTAGTTTTTGGGAAAGCAAATCTTAGCAGGACTTATACACTTAATGGTAAGGTCCTAGGGAGTGTTGCTGAACAAAGAGACCTTGGAGTGCAGGTTCATAGCTCCTTGAAAGCAGAATCGCAAGAAGATAGCAAAGTTTGGTATGCTTTCCTTTATTGGTCAGAGTATTGAGTACAGGAGTTAGGAGGTCATGTTGCAGCTGTACAGGGCATTGGTTAGGCCACTGTTGGAATATTGCATGCAATTCTGGTTTCCTTCCTATTGGAAAGGTGTTGCAAAACCTGAAAGGGTTCAGAAAATATTTGCAAGGATGTTGCCAGGGTTGGAGGATTTGAGCTATAGGGAGAGGTTGAATTGGCTGGGGCTCTTTTCCCTGGAGCGTCGGAGGCTGAGGGGTGACCTCAGAGGTTTATAAAATCATGAGGGGCATGAATAGGATAAATAGGCAAAGTCTTTTCCCTGGGGTAGGGAAGTGCAGAACTAGAGGGCATAGATTTAGGGTGAGCGGGGAAAGATATAAAAGAGACCTAAGGAGCAACCTTTTCACGCAGAGGGTGGTAAGTGTATGGAATGAGCTGCCAGAGGAAGTGATGGAGGCTAGTACAATTGCAACATTTAAAAGACTTCTGATTGGGTATATGAATGAAAGGATTTGGAGAGATATGGGCCAGGTGCTGGCAGGTGGGACTAGATTGGGTTGGGATAGCTGGTCAGCATGGACGAGTTGGACAAAGGGTCTGTTTCCGTGCTGTACATCTCTATGACTCCATGGGAGATGTGACTTGAATCCAAATAGTCTGACCTAGAGGTAGGGATACTACAGAAAGAGCTCTTTAGTCCCAGTTTTTTGTGTTTACTCTATCCATAAAATTTGAATTCCTTTTTCTTCACAAGTGTAACAATTCCTAAATTGTGTCATGTCCTCAGCTTCAGTCACTAAACTCATGAGGTACAGGTTACAGCCCTACCCACTTCCCCCATCCCACCAAGGATTTTTCCTACATCCCTTACATTCTACATGGCTCCTTAGCCTATTCCCATCCTTCTTTAATTTTATATCTCATCATCAAAATTCAAATTTGTTATCCCACCCTCCATCCATTCTTGAGCAGCCTCCACGGTTTACTTCCCATTGCATCTTTGTATCTTTAATGCATATAGTTTACCTAACTTCTCAAACTCTTTCTTTTATAAACACTGGTCACACGCTTTTAACCTATTCAGGATTTACCACCTTCCCATTTCTTGACTTTTTAAACCTCAGCTTTTTGTGCCCAAGGGAAACATTTTTCCTCCTGCGACTTTTTATTGCTAGTTTTCAAGCCAGCAGCAGTTAAAAATAGAAACCTTCTTGAAATACAGGTAAAGCAGTCTCTTCAAAAAAAATCTTTTTCAATGATCAGTGTGCCTCATGATCATTTGTTCACAAAGCTAATATTCAGATTAGTGAATTATCAATCCTTGAAATGTACAACTTAAATGCAACAGCTAATCTTGCCTTTAAGTCAGAGATTTACACTGCAATTCTACTCCAGGAATTGAGCTCATGAGTTCTGTTTATTCAGTTGTTCTCAAGGCAAACTGACCTAAATTTTCCAGTCAGAGGTGAAACAACCGTATTCACCACAAGCGTTGACGAAAGTTGTCCATAAATATTTAGCAATCTATAATGCGCGTTGTCTTTTTCCTTTCCCAACAGCAGTTTACATCTGTCTTCAAGTCAATGTGATTGCTTGCTTAAGAACCCACTCTCAATGAATATTCACATAGCAGACAAGGTTATATCTGACATTCAACAAATATAAGTTAGCTTTTCAGGGCAAAATCGGGTGTTTAGCACTAAGTATAAGGCTGTTAAAAAGTCTGAAAACTTCAATCAACAAAATACAGATTAATGTTTTCTATAGCACAAATTGGCAGTTCTCTATCAATTCAATTGATTTCCACTGATTTCAGTTTGTCGGAAGAGAATTTCAACTGCACATACTATAGAAAAGAAGAATTATTGACAATTCTGGACTACCAAGTTATTCTACAGACAATAGCTTGTTGTCATTTTCAACACAAAACCAAAGTGTTTCTGAAAGAGAAGTCGCAACAGTTTAGATGGACATGGAACATCTTAAGAGTAGGAAGAGCTTTCAGTGCTCTGGTCAAGATGTCTTTTCCAACAACCTCCAATACTGATTTAAGTGGTCAATTATCCGAGTGTTGCTGTAGGATCTTCCAATAGAGGAGTAAATTTGTGCATCTTCCCACTAAATAACAGTGTATGGGGAACATTGTATGAAATCCTCAGGGGATTTCATAAGAGTATGCAAATCCAAGCTTTTAACATTGCAACATGATATTGAATTGATCAGTAACGCCAACCAAAAATAGACTGAAAAACGTGCCACAATGGTAACCGGCCTTTTCAAGATGTAATGGAATGCATCTTTGATTAATATAGCTACAGAAGAAATGTAATGTGCCAATATTTGAGATATCTACTGATGTGAAAATGTTATTGCATGTACAGGGTGTTCTCATCTAAAGTTGGGATTGAATAAGTTTCCCGGGGCCCATCCTTTGTGCAGAAAAAAAAACAGCATTATTCCTTTACCCTCAAAGTTAAAACACAGTATTGTTAATGACATTGGTAAATGAAATAATTGTTGAAACTAAAATGTGAAATATCTATCGAAAACGAACATTATATTTTCCTTACAGTATCTTGAGCAGTGGACCAGCCAACTGTGATGTGAGGTGGGTTATTACTGATGTGGGGGGTGACAGGTGATTTCCTGGTGCCCTCCTTGTTCCTAGCTACATCACAGTTGTTGATGGTCTCTTTTTTGAAGAGCTACGGTGGCTACTCTTTGACTGTAATTGCCTCTGGCATCCACACAAGCCATTGCTGGATGGAACTGCTCCACAGGTCTAGTTGGAGCTTGATGGTCCTCCTGCATTGTTCTACCAGCTGTCATTACACCTCTCCACTACTCCCAACCATTTCTGCCTCACGAACGGGAGAGGTGTGTGTGATGAGCTCCAAAGTTATTGTGGCAACATGGTGAGGAGCTCCTGAGCTTGGAAGTTGCCAGGAATGGGTGGTTTTCAAAGACACTGGTGCTTTGCAGGCCAAGGGAAGAGGGGTTTCTCAAACTCAGAAGTGCCTTGCGATATAACTCCACAGAGGTCAGTATCTGGTCACCAAGTCACCCTTTACTTACATGTGAGAGCACTTGACACTGGTCCCTCCTCCTCAGACCCAGCTCTCAAAGCGTCAGGATGTCTGGCACTCCTGTTTTTATCTGTCAGCCAGGGCTACCTACTAGGGGATGTTAATCTGGTCCACTCAGGGAAGTTGCATTCTATAAAGGTCCACCAAACTGACCTCATTATAATCACTACACTTAGTTCCTTGCAGACTGGGAGGGGTGCCATCACCATGTATGGACAGGTTCTTGGGCTGGTGCAGACTCAGATTCGGAGTTTATTGTTGGGCCGAGTCATGGTGGCTCCAGCAAGTGATTTGAGGCCTGGTTGGTTGGAGGGATCCTGGCAAAAATCTTGAGCAGCAGTTGGCACAGGGAGAAGCCTCACGTTTGAGGGAGAAGAGGTCATGCCAACATAGCGACTTTTTATAAAGGAACATTGTAATGAATCTAGTGGCAGTCAGAGATTTGCAGTCTTATTAATTTATAAAATGTTAAAACAAAACATGTGAAACTTGAAAGGGTTCTGAAAAGATTTACAAGGATGTTGCCAGGGTTGGAGGATTTGAGCTATCGGGGGAGGCTGAACAGGCTGTTTTCCCTGGAGCGTTGGAGGCTGAGGGGTGACCTTATAGAGGTTTACAAAATTACGAGGGGCATGGATAGGATAAATAGACAAAGTCTTTTCCCTGGGGTCAGGGAATCCAGAACTAGGTTTAGGGTGAGATGAGAGAGGGGAAAGATATAAAAGAGACCTAAGGGGCACCTTTTCACAAAGGGTGCTACATGTATGGAATGAGCTGCCAGAGGAAGTGGTGGAGGCTGGTACAATTGCAACCTTTAAAAGGCATTTGGATGGGTATATGAATAGGAAGGGTTTACAGGGATATGGGCCAGGTGCTGGCAGGTGGGGCTAGATGGGGTTGGGATAACTGGTCAGCATGGACGGATTGGACCAAAAGAGTCTGTTTCCATACTATACATCTCTATGACTATGACTCTATGACACACTCTCTACATTAAAACTTTACCATGAGTTAACGGAATCAAATGCACACTATTGCAAATATTGTTTTGCAAGGTGCATGACTTATTATGCAAAGCAAAGCATCATTCTGGAAAAAAAGGGTGGTGCAGTGCAGAAAGCAGGAGTCCATGATGACATTTGGATACAATTCTTCATACCAATGTGTCTTGCCAACTTTAAAGGAGGAGAAAGTAAACAAAATAAAATGCACGAAGAATTTAAGTTAATGAAAAGCTCAGCTTCCGTCTGATATATACTCAGTGTAAACATAATTCATAGAACCTCTACAGTGTGGAAACAGGCAAATTGGCCCAACAAATTCATACTGACCCTCCGAAGAGTAACCCATCCAGATCCATTCTCCTACAATCCTCCTGACAAATGCACCTAACTTACACACCCCTGAACACGATGGCCAATTTAGCACAGCACAATTTAGCACCTAACCTGCACATGTTTTGATTGTGGGAGGAAACCGGAGCACCTAGAAGAAACACACGGAGGGAATGTGCAAACTTCACACAGACAGACAGTCACCCGAAGCTGGAATCGAACGCAGGTCCCTGGCGCTGTGAGACGGCAGTGCTAACCATTGAGTCACCATGTGGCTCCAAATTAAAGTGATAAGATAACAGGATTTTTCAAGATGTACCAAAAAAGTACTAAACTTTTATCCAAACTCGAAGCAGAACTGGCCTGGACCTGGCTGAATAAAGGAGATTCTGCAACAAACACTGTGATTAGATAGGTTTTCATGATGGAAATTCACCAATTGGAAAACAGTGGACCAAATTTTCTATGCAGCAGCAATGACTGTTGGATATTCCCACGCTCACAACTTAATCCAACCAGACTGCATTGCATGTTTCTACTGCAGCCTTTTGAGCCATTAGTTCATGATACACCTTTAATAGCACTGACTGTTGTTTGGCAAATTTAAATATCTAGCTTGAACGTGAGTGAATGAATGGACAAATGGGTAAGAGGCTCAAGGTGAGAGTGAATATTTAGGTGTGGTATGCTTTTGGTCAAGAAGATAACCAGATTCCAGTCATGGGTATAACAGTTAGCTGGGGGAAGGGGTCAATTGTGTAGTTACCTCGGTATTAGGCTAGGTTTTAATCTGTCATGTATCCTATGCAATTAACTGGGTAAGCACCAAAGAATTGTCTAAAGTCTTTAGTTCAGAACTGGAGATTCACAGAAGGTCCTGGGAAGCAGAAATGCTTGTTGGAAGTTTAAGATTCCCTGGAATTTTCAGAGTTCATACAACAGGACTTCCACGCAGAATCCCAACCTTCATAACCAGTTATACATCTGATCTTGAATGACCCAATGTCCCTGTCTCAGATCATCAACACTCCCCCTACACAGATCTGAATATTTTCAGTATTTTCAGCCTTTGTCAGGTTTACAGATTTTGTCGTACACAACCCTTTTAATACTGATTTTTAAAATACAATTAAAAATTAAATATTTCATAAATTTTACAGCAAATGATTAATTGCCATTTGAGAATTTAGAGTGTAGGTTTGCTCGCTGAGCTGTAGGTTTGATATCCAGATGTTTCATTACCTGTGGCGACATCATCAGTGGGGACCTTCAAGTGAAGCGAAGCTGTTCTCTCCTGCTTTCTATTTATATCTTTCTTCTGGATGGGGTTCCTGGGGTTTGTGGTGGTGTCATTTCCTGTTCGTTTTCTGAGGGGTTGATAGATGGCATCTAGATCTATGCGTTTGTTTATGGTGTTGTGGTTGGAGTGCCAGGCCTCTAGGAGAATTTATATTTTAAAACCTCTTGATGGCAGTATATATTTTAATCAGGTAGTTTAGGTGAATTATCTTTTGTTTTACTAATACCAACAAACAGCATATGCAAAATTTGATCAATTTGAGGGGAAAATTTGTAATTTCACATTTTAAATGGTGCTTTCTGCCAACTGGAACAGGTGACACCCCCACTTCAGTTGTTTCAATGCCTTTTACGCATCACCTTATCCAAAAATCTGCAACCAAGACTAAATCAATCTATCCCTTGCCTTGCTGATAGGGGCTCCAAACACATTCACTTTCAAATGTTTATCTGCGTATTTAAATCTCTCCCCATTTGTGTAACCTGTGCCAGCTTGGAACTTCTCACACCTCAAACTGTACAACTCTGGATTTTCCATAATCATTGGCAGGTATGCTTACATAAGTAAAAATTTGGAGAAAGTGAGGACTGCAGATGCTGGAGACCAGAGTTGAAAAATGTGGTGCTGGAAAAACACAGCAGGCCAGACAGCATCAGAGGAGCAGGAGAATCGACGTTTTGGGCATAAGCCCTTCTTCAGGAATCATCCCTGAAGAAGGGCTTATGCCCGAAACGTCGATTCTCCTGCTCCTCTGATGCTGCCTGGCCTGCTGTGTTTTTCCAGCACCACATAAGTAAAAATTTTTCTTGTATGCATTTGGACAAGTTGTATGCAAGAAATGGCATGTTCTGCTTAAAAATCATAATTATCTCCTCACCAACATCCTCAATTACATAGTTTGCAGTTGTATTGTTCCTCTCCATGTTAGCATTTCTCTCTCTCGTTAGCTGATTTAACGTTGGTACAATTAAATCAGAGTCATACAGCATGGATACAGACCCTTCGGTTCAACCAGTCCATGCTAAACATAATCGCAAACCAAACTAGTCCAACCTGCCTGCTCCTGGCCCATATCCCTTCAAACCTTTCCTATTCATGTATCTATCCATGTCTTTTAAACATCGTAGTTGTGCCCACATCCGCAATTTCTCAGTAAGTTCATTCCACACATGAATCACCTTCTGTGTAAAAAGTTTGCCTCTTATGCCTTTTATGCCTCTCTCCTCCATCCCCACTTAAAAACATGACTTCTAGTCTTGAAATTCCCCCATCCTAGGGAAAACACAGCTACCATTATCTATCTATACCCCTCATTATTTTTAAAACTTCTATCAGACCGCCTCTCAACTTTCTACGCTCCAGTGAAAAATGTCCCATCTTTTCTTTACAACACGAAGCCTTCTATACCCGGCAATACCCTGATAAATCTCTTCTGAACTCTCTCCAGCTTGATAATATCCTTCCTATATTTAAGAGGGTGATCAGAACCAGCAGAACTGGACACAGTATTACAAAAGATGCCTCACTAATGTCCTATACAACCTCAACATAGAGTCATAGAGACACACAACACAGAAACAGACCCTTCTGTCCAACTCGTTCATGCTGACTAGATATCCTAAATTAATCTAGAGATGGAAATGTGTTGCTGGAAAAGCGCAGCAGCTCAGGCAGCATCCAAGGAGCAGGAGAACCGACATTTCGGGCATGAGCCCTTCTTCAGGAAGAACTCATGCCCGAAACGTCAATTCTCCTGCTCTTTGGATGCTGCCTGACCTACTGCGCTTTTCCAGCAACACATTTTTAGCTCTGATCTCCAGCATCTGCAGTCCTCACTTTCTCCTCATGATTAGTCATCCCAAAACAATGGAAGTTCTGCATCAAATCCAAAGTCGTAATTCATCTGTAAAATTTAAAATTGTCAAAGTTTGTTTTATTAAATGGCAATCAAGCAGTGCTTTACTGTATTACTGTATTATATATCCTGTATTCAATACAGTACTCTTCCTGATGAAGGGCTTTTGCCCGAAACGTCAATTTCGCTGCTCATTGGATGCTGCCTGAATTGCTGTGCTCTTCCAGCACCACTGATCCAGGAACTCATCATCTATTGCATAGGTTCTTTCTCTACAGAAAATTATAATGACAGATTTAAAGATAACAATTTAGTAGGTTCTCCCTCTCTCATAATTTGCTAGAAACTGATGGCGGTTATTGATAAAAAAAAGACACACCTTTTTGTTAAATAGATTGCATGAGCCCAAGTCTAGGAAGGCTTTTAAAAAAAAACCTATGCTTTGTGGAACACACATCATGAGTACATGAACAAGACTGGAACTTAATTCCTGTTGCTTTCACATGATTATGTAACTCTGATCCAAAAGTCAAGAGCTTCAAAAGAATAGTCACCTGCCATTATCATGGGAGAAAGTGAGGACTGCAGATGCTGGAGCATCAGAGTTGAGAGTGTGGCACTGGAAAAACACTGCAGGTCAGGCAGCATCCGAGGAGCATAAGCCCTTCATCAGGAAATCTGCCATTATTATCCTTGGGAACAAAGAGGTAGAAAAAAGGAGAAATACAAGTGGAGGGAAAGAAGGGAAGAATGGAAAATAAAAGCAGAATGAGAAAGGCAAAGATATAACTGAAGGTCATAACGCAAACTGAAAAGGCTGGTACTTTAAAATGGTAGCATGAACTTAAATTAAAAAAAAGCTACTGTAATTTCAGAAAGTTTCACTGTTTCTTTAATGGGAAAATTACGACCTAATGGTATTATCACCAGACTATTAATCCAGAAACTCAGCTAATATTTGAATCCTGCCACAGCAGATGGTTGAACTTGAATTCACTTTAAAAAACTGCAATTAAGGCTCTACTGATGACCACGAAGTCATTGCCAATTGTTGAGGGGGAAAAAAACCCATCTGGCTCACTAATATTCTTCATGGAAGGAAATCTGCTATTCTCACTGTGACTCCAAACTCACGGCAGTGTAGTGGATTCTCAACTATCCTTGGAAATGGCCCAGGATGCCATTCAGTTGTAAGATTTGTTACAAAGTCTCAACAAAGAAATGAAACTGCACCACTTGGCATCGACCTAGATACGAGAAAAGACAACAGCAGAAAAAGGGCTGTTGACCATCTGGGGTGTGTCGTCCTCAACACTGACTCCAGATCCCTTGAAGTCTCATACCTTCAGGCCAAACATGGGCAATGATTACCACATACCTTCCTCCCTTGGCTAATAAAGCAGTACTCATCTATGTTCAGCAAAACTTGGAGGAAGCATTGAAGGTGGCATGGGTGCAATACATACTCTAGGTGGAGGATTTCAATGTCAACCATTAAGAGTGGCCCTGGTGGCAGCACTCCTCACGGAGTTGGTCGGGTCCTAAAGGACATAGCTGTTAAATGGTCTGCAGCGGGTGGAACCAAGAGGGAAAAAAAAAAACTATCACATCCTTACCAATCTACCAGCTGCACCTGTCTGTAACAGTATTGTTGAGAGAGACCACCACACAGTCCTTGTGGAGATAAAGACCTGCCTTCACAATGAGAATACCCTCCACCATGGTGGGTGGCACAAATCAGGCTAAAAGGGGAAAGACTTCGAAACTCAAAACAGGGCATCCATGAGACGGTGTGGACATCAACAGCAGAATTATACTCCAAACCCACAATGCGCAACCTCATGGTCAGTATATCCCAACTCAACCATTACCATCAGGCTAGGGGTCAATCCTGGTTCAATGGAGGGTATGCCAGGAAGCACTAGGCATATCTAAAAGTGAGGTGGCAACCTGGTGAAGCTACCAAATAGGGCTGTGTGTGCCAAACAAGCAGCAAGTAATAGACAGAGCCAAGCGGTCCCACAACCAACAAATCAAAATTAAGCTCTGCAATTCTGCCACTCCAGTCGTGAATAGCGGTGGAATATTCCAATCTTCAAATGAGGGAAGACCCCTGCACATCAGTACGAAAGATAAGGCTGAAGCATGTGCAGCAATCCCCAGCTAGAAGTGCCGATTGGATAATCTATCTGGGCATCCTTCAGAGATCCACAGTATCAAAGATGCCAATCTTCAACAAATCTGATTTACTCAGATCAAAAATGGTTGGTGGCACTGGATATTGCAAAGGCTATGGGCACTGACAACATTCCAGTCATAATACTGAAGATTTGTGCTCCCCTAGCCAAAATGGTCTAGTACAGCTACAACACTAGCATCTACGCGACAATGTGGTAAATTGTCCAGGTATGTCCTGAACACAAAATGTGGGATACTTCCAACCCAGCTAATTACTGCTCCATCAGTCTAGTCTTGACCATCAGTAAAATGATGGAAGGGGTCATCTTCAGTGCTATCAGCAGCTGATCAGCAATGCCCAGTTTGTGTTCTGCAAGGGGCAGTCAGCACCTGACCTCATTATTTCTATGTTTGAGCAAAGGCTGTAAAGAACCAAATTCCAGTGGTGAGGTGAGAGTGACAGCCCTTGACATCAAGGTCACTTTGGACCAGGTTTGGCATCAAGGAGGCCTAGCAAAACTGAAATCGATGGGCATCAAGGGGCAAACTCTCTGCTGGTTGGAGTCATACCTGGCACATAGGAGGATGGCTGTGGTTGGTGGAGGTCAGTCTTCTCAGCTCCATTACATCGCTGCAGGAGTTCCTCAGAATAGTGTCCTAGGTTGAACTATTCATCAATTACCTTCTTTGTAAAAGTCCAAAGTGGAGATGTTGACCAATAATGGTAGAAATATTCAGTAATTCATGTCCAAATGCAACAAGGTGTGCACAATATCCAAGCTTGGATTGAAGTCGCAAGTAACATTTGCACATCACAAATCACCACCCCCACCCTTTAACTTCAGTGATGTTACTATCACTGAATCACCCACTAGCAACATCCTTGGGGTTACCATTGACCAGGAATTCTACTGGACTCACCACACAGTGGAGTAGCTACAGGAACAGGTCAGAGGCTAAGTATATTGTGGCGAGTAATTCACCTCTCAACTCTGCAAAGCGTGTCCACATGCAAGGCACAAGTCAGGAGTGTTATGGAATACTCCTCACTTGTCTGGATGGGTGCTGTTCCAACAACACTCAAGTTAACACAATCCAGGACAAAGTGGTCTGTTTGTTTCGTACCACATCCACTCACTCCTGGCACCACATCCACCACCAATGCTCAGTAGCCCATTAATCTACAAGATGCACTGCAAAAATTCAAAGCTCCTTAAATAGTATTTTCCAACCACATAATCACTTCCATCTAGAAGGACAAGGGCAGCAGATACATGGGAACACCACTACGTGCAAATTCCCCTCCAAGTCACTCACCATCTTTAACTTAGAAATAGATCACTATTCACCCACTATCACTGGGTTAAAATCCTGGAATTTCCTCCCTAATGGCACCGTGGGTCAACCTACAGCACATGGACTACACCAGTTCAAGGTGGCAGTGCACTACCACCACCTAAGGGCAACTAGAGATGGGCAATAAATGCTGCCCAGCCAGCAACATTTACGCTCAATGAATGAATAACAAACTTGACAAAGGAACACCTCATAGCACCCCAAAGTAGAATATTTCACGTAAAAGAGCTCATTCAGACACTGATAAAATAATTGGCGTGGATGCATATATAGCGGAAATTAAGCTGAGCTTATTTCGATTGGTCAGCAGACTTTTAAACGTATGCCTGAACATATTGCATGAGAACAGGAATCCCTTCCTCCATGTATTATTTCCTATGGCAATTATCAGTAGCTTCTTGTAGCACCAGCATTACTTCCACTAATTTTTATACACAAAAAACTCAGATAACCTAAGAGATTGAATGGATGATGGATGTTAAATTTCTGAAAAACTAAAACAAGAAGAAAATCATACTAAGACTCCTAAAATTAAACAAGCAGAGTTGAATGTAACGTAGTCTCTTAAATGCAAAATCCTTATGTTCAGTTTAGTGGAGCATTGATAAAATTGAAAGTTTGTTTTGAAAGCTTTCTGGGGCATTTATTCATTCTTTCCCGAAAAGAAAGCACCGAGTAAGCTTACAACTGCAAGCTCTGCAGTTCTTTTGTGCACGTTTGAGTATTAAAAGGGGGGAGATCGGGGGGGCAGAAGAGTATTTTCAACACTTTTGTTTCTACTTCAGTTTCCAATGTCTGCAATATTTTGGTTTTACATGACGCACATGTCCACCTCACCCAATTACTCAGTCTGATTACTCAAAAAAATACTGGCGTTTCCTAAATGCCATATGGAATACATTGTAATCATGCCTCCATAAGAAAAGTTCATAAATTTACTAACTACTGACAAAACAGCATCAGCTCACTTCAGCAAACATCCTCAACAAAATAGAGGTACACTTCATTAATCTAATTTGCTTCTTTGGGCTGTCTTCGGTCTATTCACACAAGGATAATATAACTAGCATAGCATGCACAAAGTAGAATAAATCTATGATTGATTTATAGCATCCTATACATTAGAACACATCTTTACATGTTTGATATATGTATTTTGATAAGCAGAGTTGACATTCAGCAATTTGCACTCATGAATGGGAACACAAAAAAAATCCCACAAGCAACACCACAAAGGATGCCAATATTGCACAAGTGAGATAGTAAATTGAAAGCCATGAACAAGATATCCATTCCTATCTTATGGCAGAAAGCAGTTAATTGCATAAGTCATTTCACATTATCATTTATATATTCTGTTATTTGCTTTAACCTCTTTCTTGCTATACACTGTATAAATTAAACCTTCCATTACCAAAATGGGTCCGGCACAGTCCTGCCTGAATAACATAACTGTTACAACCCTGAGGTAATTAAAACCAAACACCCAGAAAAGCTCGCCTTGTAACCTGTTAAAGTATGAGCGAAAGAGAACTCCTAATTTCCACTATTTAAAGAAACATAACAATTTTTAAAAACTCTAATAGTGAACAAAAAAAACCAGAAGAAATTCAAGCCCCCTTTTTTTAAGTAATTACTATCCGACCCCAACTCGATAAAGATGCTGCCCTAATAACACAAGTATTAAATATTACATTAAATTAATTTCTCAAAGTACATACAGATTGTCTTCTCCTCTCCCTTCAGTCTTCCTTCCTCTTCCTGAATCTGCTATCTTCTTCCTGGGTCAGCTTCCTTCTTTTCACTGCTTTTACAGGAAAAGGTACCTTTTGATAGATAGTGCCTCCTGAAATTTCTTTGAGAGCAAGATATTAGATGGGAGTTAGGGCTCTGGCAGTTGCTCTGAATTTTCAAAATGCCTGCATTTTTTATACTCCCAACATCATTCCCTCTCATTGGTCCGATGTTGTCAACACAATAAATTCAAACTCAATTGGGTTTTAGTATCCTGGGCATAATTTAAATTAATTAGATAAATTTGTATTGTCATCAAAATAGCAACCAAAACTCAGGTATCCATTTAACAGCCATTTGTTTACACATATCTATTTTGGAACAGTCCATCTCTTAGCTAACTGTTCTGGCAGCTGTACTTTAAAAGTCAGGAAACACTTCCTATCTTAAGAATGAACATATACTCTTTCGACTCTGTAACAGTAACACATAGGAATAAAGTAAGCCAATTCAGCTCAATGAATCCACTCCCCCATTTAATGAGATCATGGCTGATCTGCTAATCTCAACTTCACTTACTTGTCTCAGTCCTATAACCCTAGATTCCCTCAATGATTAGAAAATTGGTTTATTTCAGCCTTAAATATATTTAACAACCCAACCAAGACAGGTTTCTGTAGTAAAGATACCACACTGAGAAAAGAACACTCTTGTTTTACCTTTATTCCTCCATGAGAAAGAGGCATGATTGCCAGAAAACAGCAACAGAGGAAGGTGTGTAATTGCAAGATTAGAGTATAATGTTGCTTTGAGTAGGGCAATTATAAAAATCTTCCTTTGGATTAAATTACCTACAGTGTGGAGACAGGTCACACCAACCCTCCTAAGAGTAAACCAACCAGACCCAATTCCCTCTGAGTAACGCACCTGACCTGCACATCTTTGGATTGTGCGAGGAAACCCGCATAGACATGGGTAAAACATGCAAACTCCCCACAGACAGTCGCCCAAAGGCTGGAATTGAACCCAGGGCTCTGGCACTGTGAGGCTGCAGTCCTAATCACTGAGCCACCGTGCCAACCTAAATAACAAACGAAAATTAAAGTTTAGCTGAGAAAAAAAACTGGTAACTTTGTTAAATAAGAGCTAACTTTAAGATGGTCACTTTTCATTATTCAACAACATCCTAGGTGTAGCTGTAAGAAAATGCTTTAACGGCACGTCACAAGAACATTACAAATAACTAAGTATGACAATTGCAGTTGGAGATGTTAGGCTGGATGACCAAAAGCTTGGTCAAAGAAATAAGCACAGTAAAGGAGTAGCTTAAGAAATCGAGGTAAAAGGGATATGGTTGGTGGGAATTCAGAATTAAAGAGCTGGAGACAAAGGCAAGTGAAAGCATTATCACTGATGGTGGAGCAATTGTAACTAAGAATGCACAATAGGTCACAAATACAGCACTGTGTAAACCCCAGAGGTTACAGGGATTATAAAGATTGGGAGATGCAAGGAAATGGAGAGATTTGGAAAACAAGGATGAGAATTTGGAAGTTAAAACATTTCTTGACTGACAGCCAAAATAAATTCAGTAAGCACAAGGATGTTAAGGAACAGGACTTACAAGAAAGACTGAAGCATAGTTTTGGATAACTTCAATTTTAGAGGGTAGAATGGGGAGGCTAGCAGAGTACTTTGGAAAAGTCAAGCAGTGAAGTAATGAAAGTTTGGACAGGAAAATTGAAACATGGAAAAGCTGATCAATGAGATTGAAGTAGGTAACTTTTTTTGATGGAAAGAAGAGGTTGAAAGTTTATTTAGGGATCAAAGTGACACCAAAGATGATGAAGGAACTGGCTCAGTTTCAACTGACTGTTGCGAGGGAAACAGCTTAAGTCATTTGCTAGGGAACAGAGTTTGGGGACTGTAACAACAACTTCACTATTCCCAATACTTAAATTCGAGGAAATTTATGCTAATTTGGTGTTGGATACGTAGCTTTAATTTAGCAAAAGTGGAGGAATCAAAAGACTTGAGAATTTGTAACCTTGATCTGAGCCATTTTAATATTCTGGCAGGTTTGGAAAAGTAATTCAAATAGAGTGCCAAGGCAGATGTGGAATGGATTTGAGTAGCAACAATGTGTTTTGAGAGAGAAAGAAAGGTTGGAGATAGATGTTAATATGCAAGATTGTGGAATGAAGACTTTTTAAAAAAAAAGATGGAAATTTTTAAAAAGCGCAGAACAACAACTGCAAAGGAAAGAACCATTTCCATTAAAAATCACCAACATGGGAGGGTAGTTTTGTAACCAATCAATTTAATAGGATTGTGAGGAACAGAAAGTGGGCCTCATGGACAAGGTGAGCGCAGAGAGAGCATGAGGAGAGAGAAAACAGAAACTGAATAGAGGAATTCAGGACTAGGGCAAGGGACAGGGGGAATATTAGAAGATTAGCCAGCTGAACTAGAAAAAGGGTATGGAGAACCCATGCTAGATGACTAAAGAAATTGAGGGTTTGGTTAAGAAAAAGGAGGAAGCATATGTCAGGTATAGACAGGATAGATCGAGTGAATCCTTGGAAGAGTGTAACGGAAGTAGGAGTATACTTAAGAGGGAAATCAGAAGGGCAAAAACGGTTAAAGGTGGATAAATCCCCAGGACCTGGTCAGGTGTACCCGAGAACTCTGTGGGACGCTGGAGAAGTGATTGCTGGGCCTCTTGCTGAGATATGTGTATCATCGATAGTCACAGGTGAGGTGCCGGAAAACTGGAGGTTGGCAAACGTGGTGCCACTGTTTAAGAAGGGTGGTAAAGACAAGCCAGGGAACTATAGACCGGTGAGCCTGACCTCAGTGGTGGGCAAGTTGTTGGTGGTAATTCTGAGGGACAGGATGTACATGTATTTGGAAAGACAAGGATAGTCAACATAGTTTTGTGCATGGGAAATCATGTCTCACAAACTTGATTGAGTTTTTTGAAGAAGTAACAAAGAAGATTGATGAGGGCAGAGCAGTAGATGTGATCTATATGGACTTCAGTAAGGCATTCGACAAAGTTCCCCATGGGAGATTGATTAGCAAGGTTAGATCTCATGGAATACAGGGAGAACTAGCCATTTGGATACAGAACTGGCTCAAAGGTAGAAGACAGAAGGTGGTGGTGGAGGGTTGTTTTTCAGACTGGAGGTCTGTGACTAGTGGAGTGCCACAAGGATTGATGCTGGGTCCTCTACTTTTTGTCATTTACGTAAATGATTTGGATGCAAGCATAGGAGGTACAGTTAGTAAGTTTACAGATGACACCAAAATTGGAGGTGTAGTGCACAGCGAAGAGGGTTACCTCAGATTACAACAGGATCTTGACCAGATGGGCCAATGGGCTGAGAAGTGGCAGATGGAGTTTAATTCAGATAAATGCGAGGTGCTGCATTTTGGGAAATCAAAACTTAGCAGGACTTATACACTTAATGGTAAGGTCCTAGGTAGTGTTGCTGAACAAAGAGACCTTGGAGCGCAGGCTCATAGCTCCTTGAAAGTGGAGTCGCAAGTAGATAGGATAGTGAAGGTGGTGTTTGGTATGCTTTCCTTTATTGGTCAGAGTATCGAGTACAGGAGTTGGAAGGTCATGTTGCGGCTACTTTTGGTTAGGCCACTGTTGGAATATTGCGTGCAATTCTGGTCTCCTTCCTATCGGAAAGTTGTTGTGAAACTTGAAAGGGTTCAGAAAAGATTTACAAGGATGTTGCCAGGGTTGGAGGATTTGAGCTAAGGAGAGAGGCTGAACGGGCTGGGGCTGTTTTCCCTGGAGCTTCGGAGGCTGAGGGGTTACAAAATTATGAGGGGCATGGATAGGATAAATAGACAAAGTCTTTTCCCTGAGGTGGGGGAGTCCAGAACTAGAGGGCATAGGTTTAGGGTGAGAGGGGAAAGATATAAAAGAGACCACAGAGTTAACTTTTTCACGCAGAGGGTAGTACGTGTATGGAATGAGCTGCTAGAGGATGTGGTGAAGGCTGGTACAATTGCAACATTTAAGAGGCATTTGGATGGGTATATGAATAGGAAGGGTTTGGAGGGATATGGGCCGGGTGCTGACAGGTGGGACTAGATTGGGTTAGGATATCTGGTCGGCATGGACGGGTTGGACCGAAGGGTCTGTTTCCATGCTGTACATCTCTATGACACACATCAGAATCAGCTGAAAAGAAATGGAGACAAAAGTTCCATGAGGACTAGTTTAACATTGGAGGCAAAGCTGAAGCAGATTTAGGAAGATGCTCTGCAGTTGAAGAAAATGGGGATTATTTCTCCACTGCAGGATGACTCTGGAATAGTGAGCAGATTATGCAGACAAAACGGGACCTGACGGTTTCAATAGGTTCGGCCAGATCTGGCAGTGGGTGACTAGATTTTAGTCATATCCTTTTAACTCTGAAGTGTGAACTTAATTGGTTGGGGTCGTGGAAAGAAGAGTGCAACACAGGGAGCAAGAAAAAGATGTTTTAATGGAAATTTAGAACATGGAGGAGGAGGTGGCTACAATGGAAGCAGAATAAAGTCTATCAAAAAGGCTGTGGCAAACAGAGGGTCAAACACTTGCTGCTTGGAATTTTCAGAAAATTAGAGAAGGGATTAAGAGAAACAAAAAAAAAAGTGAAAAGAAAGAGCAGTAATGTAAACAGAATGATGCATTTGAGCCTGGTCTGGCAGCCAAGATGTACATGTGAATCAGTTACATAAGTCTAATTCCATAAAAATTAGGATTCTTAAGAACCATGATAATAGACAAACAATGGGAGATGGTGATAATACAAAAACAAGTCCAGTGTTGAAGTCTGAGGTCATCTGGTAGCTATTGGAACAAGCTGTTTTCTGACTTTGCAGACAAATACAGTGAGTGTTGTCCAAAGACTACTTGAAATGGGAGCATTAGGGCACCCATGGATAGAAGTATTTTTGTTGGAACAAAGATCCAGAACATGTCCAGAGCCAGATGGTGAAGTTGGAGAACACCATTAAATCCAAAAGATACAGAAGTTTGCTCTTCTGATATTTTGGTCAGGAGGAGAAAGAAGCTGAAGTCTCTCAATCACAGAAGTGGTAGATGTGCAGTAGATTGACCCAAAGATCTATCAGGTATCGCGAAAATTAAAAAGCAGCTAAATTAGAGTTAGCGTTACCATATAACCAGTGTAATCCACAGAAGAACATCATCTTGATGCAGGGCTTCCAGGAGTTTGAAACCAAACTGAAGAAGATGTTCATATAGATTTTTCCAGACTGGTTATATATTTTTGCTGCTAAGTTGTTCAGGAAATGAGCCACAGTCAATCCTGAATAACAGCAAGATGTTATGTTATGCTGGGTGTTGCAGTTACTATGAACAGTCAGTCAGACAGGTGATGTAAAATAGCAAAGCATGCACAAATATCATATTAAACATCCAATGAAGTGGCAGCCATACCAACTAGGAGTCCTCAGTGACTATTTCCACTGCTGGCAAGCACACGAATGTGGCACCAATGAGCCTATATACATTTTAAAGGCAAGTAGAGGAGAACTGCATGCAGTAACTGATGGGAACACACAGCGATAAACCCTCTATGAAACCTCTCCCGGATACAACTTAGCCAATTTTTCATAAAATTCAGCCAATGGTATTGATGTCCAGGCATGTGAAATAACAATTTATTTTCTCTTAGATTTTAAGTCTTCGTCAGATCTCAAGGTTACGCAGGGGAACAACATTTAAACTATCACACAGAGACCATTTAAATTATCAGCTAACTTGAAGACGCAATACATCCACTATTAGAATCATAGGAGTGTAAATCAACCGAAGTGAGGATTTAGAGGAGGGAAAGGAGCAATAGATATGACTGAATGACGATTGATGGACTAACATTGAGTCAAACTTCCCTAAAGAGCTACCTATGCAAGTGCAATTTTTTTTTAAATCCTAGAAGTCGAATACATTTAATAGTTGCCTTCCAAGTCCTTGAATTAAAAGAAATACAGAAAATCTTCAAAATAGATTAGACAGCACCTGTAGCAGGAGACACAAGTGTTCATACGTCAAGGCATTGGTTTTTCAGATTTTCAACATCATCAGTATTGTAAATTGGAGACTGCTCACACTGACTTTAAACCAAGTGGTCTACAGTTACCTTAGTTGATTCCTTCCTAATGTTAACCAGAAATCACCAACTACACAATTTGCACATTTGAGAACTAAATATTTGATACATTCTTTTTTAAAAACACAGATTTCTTTCAACAACCTAGGCTGCATTCCATTAGGCCATGTTGATTAATCAACTTTAGACTCTAATAACCATTTCTGAATTAATTCACTTTCTACAAAGAACTCTCAAAAGTTAATTATCAATCTCTAGTACAACTATGTTTTTCCGTCACATAAAAAAACAAGCATACTATGATCTTTCACAATGCATCACTTCATCCTCAAGAAGTTCCATCCTCACTAATATTTCTTTACCAGGTTACTACATGACATTTCTTCAATTCATTCAAGAGATGTAGACCTTGCTGGCTGGGCCAGCATTTATTGACCATTCCTATTTGCCCTTGAGACGGTGGTGTTGAGCTATCTTTTTGAACACCTGCAATTCATTTCATGTAGTAAAATAGCATTTTTTTCTTTTCAATTCTAACTCTAACTTCCTTTTCACCTGCTTACTGCATGATTTAAGTGCTTTTACACAGTAAGCATTCCTATTATTTTATGGATCTTGTACTGAAGCTTACTTGATGCAGATCTGTTTGCACAATGTTTTAGCCAGTTAAATTAGTACCAGATCCTTTTTCCTATTCTTCCAGGAAATTTATTCTATTGCATTGGTTTTACTGTATGTTCATCTAATCTCACTTTTTAGACATTATACTTCTTTTGTTAGGTTTGAATTAAAATTTTCTTTCATCACAAAATTCGAGCCTGAACTGGTCATACCACAGTGCAGTTAAAAAAGTGTGCTACAACAAATATTAAATACTTTAATACAGCAATAAACCTACCATTTCAAATATGTCTTGTGACCATTGGACATATATCTCACAACCAGGCTTACAACATGTGTGAAAGAACAGAAAACCATTACTTAAAAACAGCTTTAATACCTGCCGCTTTATGGGCGGCACGGTGGCACAGTGGTTAGCACTGCTGCCTCACAGCGCCAGAGACTCGGGTTCAATTCCTGCCTCAGGCGACTGACTGTGTGGAGTTTGCATGTTCTCCCCGTGTCTGCGTGGGTTTCCTCCGGGTGCTCCGGTTTCCTCCCACAGTCCAAAGATGTGCAGGTTAGGTGAATTGGCCATGCTAAATTGCCCTTAGTGTTAGGTAATAAGGGGTAAATGTAGGGGTATGGGTGGGTTGCGCTTCGGCGGGGCGGTGTGGATTTGTTGGGCCGAAGGGCCTGTTTCCACACTGTAAGTAATCTAATCTAACCTTCTAATATATTTTCCTCTACATTACAGCACTTCAGAAATTAGTGGCCATAAAGCACTTTTAATTATAAAGCCCATGAAAGGCTTTCTAGATATAAATGCAAGTTAAGTTTCAGGGAATGGAAGACTTCCTATTCACAAGAACAAAACAAGAAACAGGATGAATCTATCCAGGATAAGTGCTACCTTATTACCTCCCTTAAATTATCTGCTGATACAAGTAATTAAACAACTCATGCACACAAACTGTATATTAAAAAGACACTCAAATCCAAATAACTTGGTTAAAAAAAAACAAAATCACACAACACCAGGTTATAGTCCAACAGGAGAAAGTGAGGTCTGCAGATGCTGGAGATCAGAGCTGGAAATGTGTTGCTGGAAAAGCGCAGCAGGTCAGGCAGCATCCAGGGAATAGGAGAATCGACGTTTCGGGCATAAGCCCTTCTTCAGGAACAGGTCTATAGTCCAACAGGTTTATTTGGAAGTATAACTTTTGGAGTGTTGCTCCTTCATCAGGTGGTTATGGAGAATGATCATGAGATGCAGTATCTATATCCTCATGGCCAGCCTCAACCAGGACCTTGGGTTCATGTTTTACACACACACACACACACACACAAATTCACCCTGTGTGTGTGTGTGTATTTGCAGAATTATATTTGCAGATACATTCTATTTTGCTCAAAACAATGCACAGCCTGCAGGCAGTCAATCCATGTAATATTTTATAAATTCCATTTTGGAAATAGAACCAGTATGACACAGACATGCTCTAACCTTACACCTTTAATGCACAGAGCAGAGATGTCATTTCTTTTAAAAATAAAACCTTTCGTAATCTCGACAATGTGACTTAAATAGTTCTGGGATTTACATACTAATGAACCAAAACCTGCAAACCATTCTAAAAGATGGAAGACTTAACAACAAACTAGGTTAGTTCAACATATCATTTTAGTTGCATGATACTGTAATCTTTTGCTATAAATTCTGTATCTTATGGTCCTGTTCCATACATACCTGATGAAGAGCAGCACTCCGAAAGCTACTGCTTCCAAATAAACCTGCTGGACTATTACCTGGTGTTGTGTGATTTTTAACTTTGCCCACCCCAATCCAACACCAGCGCCTCCACATCATGACCAAATTACTTGGTTCACTTTCAGTTTTGAGGTGATAAGCAAAATTACTGCTAATACCTCAAAAGTCCCATCCGAAAGCTCTCAACTTTCTAAATTGGACATGTTATCATAAATCCTTCACTATTACTTAGTTAACTGTAAAAAAATTGTAGGAACACTATTAACACAAGGATTGCAGCAGATCAAAGAGAAAGTCAATTACAGCAATACCATCCAAGAGGCATATAATAAATGCTGAAATGCCATCTCATCAATATCCTGAAAATAAAATTAAAACAAAAAAAAAATGCTGAAAAACATCCAAATGACTTCAGGAAGACACAGCAATTGCACCTTCTAATTATATACAAACTATTCTTTAGCAGCAAGAGATCTTGAGTTTTACCTGCTAAATTGCTCCTAATTTTTCTAAAACAGCACAAACCAGTGGTGAATATCACAGTAGCATCAGGAGTTTACATACCATGGTAATAAAAGCAGGATTCATTCCTAAAATGTTGTTTGTATTTTTACATCACATTTTATTTGTAGAACTGTTGATACTTAATAATTGGGTCTCATTCAATACAACAGTAAAAAAAAAGCAAGCAACAGATTTGTGCTTTAGGAACAGGAATGCAAATTAAATCTCTGTAGAGATTGAATCTTTCCCCTTTTTTCTTGTGGGAACACAGTCATTGTTACTGAAAGCAGAAAGTGAAAAACTTGGTTGCATTCAAAATCATAACGGAACACAGCCTTATAACCGGAAACCACTGGGCTGGGCACAGCTCGCAATTCTGACCAAATTGCTTCCTGCATTCAAGGAGGAATAAAATTGCATTTAAAACAAGGACATTTTTCAGTAAAATCACACAATGAAAATATATGGATCTCTCAGAATGAAATTTCAAATCCTCATCCCTGTCCAACTTTATAGTATGAGATTGGGTTAAACAAGTAAGGGCATTTAAGACAAACAAGCTTTATATGTAAGTTAAAACACCTCAAAGTGTTGGTATTACATAATTGATAACGAAAGTAAAGTAAACAGATACCTACCTCCTGCATCATATATTTTGCTAAACAGTATAAATATCCCGATGAGTCAATGGACTGCTTCAAAAGAATATTTTAAAATTACAATAATTCGGTTGTGAATCAATATTTGCAACAAAACCATGAAAATTAACTATTTGTTTATTCTGCACTGAAGAAATTAGTGGAGAAAAAGATTATTGATTTACTGTCAATAAATTAGAAAGTCTACAAACACCTGGAGAGTAGAAAAATAATAAAATGCAAGAGGAAAGCAGTCTGTTCAACAATTAAGCAGAGGTGAAAGGAAAAAAGTCTGAAAAGGCAATAATTATTCCACATGGGTGCAACACTGGAGTCATTTTAATATATAGAGATACGATTCAAAAAAAGTTGTCACAGCAATAATATTCAGGCTATAAAGATTTAATGCAAAGTCAAATTCACAACCATTTTTAAATACAAAAAGACAAAGCTCTGCAAGACTAGCAGAACTATACTGGAGATTTTGATTTAAATTAGTCACGTTTTGTAATAGTCTCACCATTAAAACAAGTTATAATCTTGTTCATTTCAGAATGCAAAAAGAGTAGTTTCACACTTCAATAGAAGATAAGCAAAGTCGCTACTTGACTATTAAAAAAAATACTACGCAAAAACATTGCTTATTAGCAATGCCAAAACTACAGCCACCGGAATAGAATCAAAGTTTCAACACTGAGAAAAAAAACATTCACCACACCCTCATAAATATTAAAAAAAAACTTCAATCAGAAGTCTTCAAGTGTTGTTTTATTCAACTAAAAAAAACACTAGAAACTACACCCAGAGCTAAGAAAAATATTTATGAGGCTGCTATCTGTGCCTGAAAAAACAGCAGGGAGCATAATAATTGCAGTGAGCAGTTAAAAGCACAAAATCAGAGGCACTTTTGGGCCATAAAAAAGTATCAGTTTCTGCAATCAGCAAATTGGACCAGAAAACAAATTTATCTTTAAATTCCTGACAAAGCTGCAAGTCATGAATGCTATTCCAATTAAAATCAGTCTCTCAACATGCCTCCAGGACACCAATATTTACTGAATGTAAAAGCTTGAAACGGTTTTGCAAACCGACAAAAAAAATCCGATTACTGGTGTTAAGATGCACTGCAGAAACTACATACACAAGAATCACAAATGGCTCAGTGCAGCAGAAATCTATAAACTTTCCTGACAGGAAGTGACTTGCACAATTTGGCATGTTTTACTACTCAGCAGCAGCATTCCTAGAGGAAGCAGCAATTTTAGCTGCAGCAGCTTTTCCCATGTTATGCAGAATCATATCATGCAACAGATTGAGATTTTCTTCCGAAAGTCATTCCACAAAAGTTTAAAATATTTACAACATATGCAGAATTCATAATTTAGTAGCTTGCTTCAAATTGTTTTCTACTAACCTGTTCTATTCAGCTGCTAAAAATGTAGCAAATGAAAGCAAATAAAATTCTTCGACAGCTTTAGATACCAAAGGTTAAGTATAAAGAAATGTTTTTTCTTCTTGCATTTATTAAATTCACAAGTAATCATCATTATGACTGGATGTGACTGAAAGGGGATGCTTTGGGGGTGGAGCAGGGAAGAAAAAGAGTGTGAAGGGAGTAGTCGATGGTGGTGGGTCAGAAAGAAATAAAGATCGATTTATGCAGGATTTAAAATAATCTACCCGAAAGACTGCACAAGGATGGTCATAAGGAAAATCACCTGATTTTAATTTGGCCACAGAATGACAGCACGAGGTCAAAAAAAAACACAAAACTTAAACATAAGCTAGAGCAGTCAATTATAAACAAATTGCAGAACCAAGACTCCAAAGCATCAGTATAAATCTTTACGTAATAAAAATATAAATCAGACTTGGAAAAATAAAATTACTGACCATTAAAAAGTGTGCTTTGAAATACAGTCAATTATAACTACCAGGGTCTGCACCATCTGTGGAGATGGATATTTGACATGATAATTCTACTGTAATATTTAAGTTGCTTGTAACACAAATCACATGTACAGAGAGCAGATTTTAAATGTTCACAACAGAAGTCTTATCTCCTGGCTTGTGAACAAGCAGGAGCCCCTACTTTTGAAGCCACCCTGAGGGGATCTTGGCATTTAGGACTTAAGTTGGAAATCTTGCCAGAGGATGGCAACTCTCCATTGCTCATCAGTGCCACTGTGAGCATCAATAACTGCTGGCAACACATCCACCTGAGATCCAGGACTGCTGAAGCCAACTGTCATTCTAGTCTGAAGACACCCAATCTCATTTCAGATTTCTGCCTACTTAGATAGGAGAACTTCTTATTATATCAGTTTTAGTAGGTTTTGGGGTCTAGAGGCATAGTAGTGTCCATACCTGTGCGACAGAAGGTCCAGGTTCAAATCCAACCTGCTCAGAAGTATGTCATAACAGGTTGATTAGAAGAAAAACTCCAGGATTGTTAAAAGACTCCAAAGTTGAGCAGGGGTTGTGAGAGGCAGGGGGCGGGAGGGCTTTAGCAGACCCAAACCTTCCCAATGCCAACTCTATCTTAAAAGGTACTCTAGTAGAACACCACCCCTGGGAGCATAAGAAACTGGAGTTCTTTTATTCCATTCCCTTCTTGGCAACACTCCTATTTCCCCATGGGTTGTATATTAATTGCCAATTGAGGATCTCAACTGACAGTAAGACTGTGCAATGTCTTTGTCCTAGACTTGGAGGAGTCAGACCTGGGAAAGCACAAAGGTATTGCACCATCTGAACTGCGTTTTATAGACCACATTTAAAATTCCATCCACAGAAACTTGCCCAGAGCCTGCAAGTGGCTAGTCTCTCTGGCTAGGACTAGATCATAGCAGTTGATTAAGAATTTAAATCAGAAATACTCAAAAATAACGCCCCAAAACTAAAATAGTGATAAATGTACACTTTTTTTCTAAATGTTAAAATTTACAAAATGCTTCTGATTAAAATAATTATGTAACACAGCAGAAGTGTCCAGCAAGTTTGATTCCTAAAAACAGTTGTTATTTTTAAATATACTATAAACTGTTTACTAGTGAAGCTTAGGAACATGATCATTATTCAGCTAATTTTCTGGATTTTCAGGTTAGCTGTAGATAAACCAGCATGTCTGCACAAATTTAAAATACTAGTTTTTGAAATGATTGCAAAGTAATATCATAGGCTGAGTACATTCTATTACCCAATATTTTATCAATTAAATGGTTGGTTGAACATTTTACAATGACATAGTTGCTGTAATTCAATCAATCTGATTTAATCATTTTTTAAAAATGATATTGATAAATAGACAAAATTTCTTTCACATCTAATATGTACCAGAAAGCAATTGTACACTTCCATTCTTATCATGTGCTCCTTCTTTGCTCATTTCTCAACCTAAAAGAGCATCAAGAATCACAAACTGAAATATCCATGTTACTTACCTAGAGAAGGGGTATGGGAGGGGCCAAAAAAGGAAGTTTCCAATCACCACCTGATTTACTGTAAAACACAATTTCTGTCAGGGCAAGTGTAGAAATGTGACATTTTGCCTTCGCCACTTCAACATTAAACTGTTCTCTTACACTCAAGTGCATAACAGCCAGGAGTTGGGAGTGGGGAATTCGGACTTTAGACTGCCCCACAATAAGGCATTCAAAGCAAAGTTTATGACTTCAACTTCACCTTCAAGAGACATTAAGAGATGGACAACAACTGACCCTGTAAATAATGTTCATATTTCTGTGAACAAAAATTTCCTGAACTATCTTCATAATCCCTATTATGCAAAGAAACGTTGAGCTCTGAAGTTCCACAGTTTACAACAAGAATGTCAAAGATTCACAATCTTCTGAGTGAAGAAATTTTTCCTCCACCATGTCTTAAATGACTGACACTTTATTCAGAAATTAAGCAGTTTTCTAAATTCCATAGCCCAAGGAAACATTTTGTCTGTATCTCTCCTACCAACCCCTTATGTTTCAATTGCATCATCTCTCATGCTACTAAACTTCAGGAAATAGTCATTTTTAAAATCAGTTGAAAACCTTCTCATTTAGTCTAACAAATTCACAGTTCCTCTAAGGAAAGTGCATACTTCCTTAGATAATGAGACAAACATGGCACAAAGTATTCCATGTATGGCGTCACCATACAAACTGTATTAAGACTTCTTTATTCTTGTACTCCAATCCCTTTGCTAACAGACTACTTGCCTACCTAATTGCTTGCTATACCTGCATATCAACTTTCATCGGTTGCTTTTGAACACAATTATTTTCCAGTCTCTCACCATTCAATTTTTTATTTTTCCTACTAAAAAGGTGGGAAACTTATTGCTCATATATTCAACCTGTCATATAATCTTCTGCAGCTTCCTTGTATGCACGCCTAATGCTCATTTTCTTATCTAAATTAACATTGTCAGTACATTTGGGTATGTTCATCTAAGTAAATAATAGATTTTTCAAATAGTTGAGGTCAATATATCGATCGCTGCAATACTCAGTTATTTCTTGCCAACCTCAAAAATGTCCCATTTATTGCTTCTATTTTGTTCATTCACCAATCCTCAATTCATGCCTATATCCCGTAGTCTCAAAATTATCAGTTCTGTTCTGTTCACATATATCCAAAAACATTTCAAAAGAAGTGTGCATTGAACCAGAAGATGCATTAATCTCAAAGTTTGAATTAAAAGAAGTATCGTTACTTAAGGAACATTGACTAAGTTAATTCAAGTCCTTCAACCACTGCCTCCAGGTGGGACAGGGACATACACAATCTACGTTCCCACCCCCCTCCAAAGACAGTAATAACTCAGCATACTCCAGTACACAAAATACCATTAAGAAAGAAAATCTTGACTAAAACATCCTGTTGAGTTTTGAAAATACAGGAAATGTATCAACTATAATGCTTCAAACAGATCAAATCATACTTTGCATAAATACTTTGCTAATATTACAAATGTTTCTCCATTTCATGGTGTACAGTAAACCTTTCATCATATGAATCTTGTTGACAGAATGTTCAATGAAACTACACAATGACAAAATAAATCACCTTCCAAGAGTCCTGCTGCAGATAGGGAATGAAACAATAAATGTCATGTGGTCCAGGGCAGTTGCTATGCAAACAAACAATCTAAAAGTAAAATAAAAAACTAAACTGGTTCCTTCAAGAGAACATTTATATGTTCCCAAATCAATATTTTTTTAATTCAGCAAACCAAATCTTAAACAAACTAATTATTATCCATAATTGTGACTAATGAAAGGGATTAAGTGCAACAACTAGAACAAAGCACTCTGGATTTGTAAGCAACTAAAGAATCACTGCATGTTTCTTTATACTACCAATACTCAGACTTCTATACTTTCAGGTACAGTACACTTTTCAGAGGTCCAGTGTAATCTTATACACACACACACACACGAAAGTGTGCTAAATTGACAGCAGAGTGAAATTCAGCACTGGGCACAACGAGTCAGGACAGGATTTAACTCCAGAAGTTTTGAAGGCTCAACACAAGGGGCAGGTGTAAAGATATCCAAGACCTGTTAGAAGATGCCAAAGACTTCGTGACAAGATTAAAGATGCACAAAGAGATGGGAGAAAGTCATTTGTTAGATATTCTAGGATCTGGAAATCTAAATCAGGAAACATCTGGGTGATTCCTCAGGAGGTCATTAATTCTATTCAGGATAGCCATTTATGTGTCAATGCATGAAGCTGGAGGGCATTTCCTGCAGTTTTAGACAAAATGGGACCAAATAAAACAATTTTAACTTTAAATAGAAGAAAAAAGGGTAAGGATTTCATTTTGCAAAAATATGCTTTATTCATAAATTATAAGTACATTACAAGCAGGTCAAGTTAGATATTATGAAAAATACAGTAAGCATTTCACATTCCTCATTTGAGGCATCTAAAAGTGCAAATACTCAATGCAAAAATAAACATGAGAACATTGACCAATACATACTATTTACATTTCAAATATAAACTATGAGGGATTCTCAAGATTAACAGACCTTTGAATTATCATGCCAGATAGAGTGTACATGGTGGGCTTTTCCCTGTGCCTTGACACTGACTGTCCCAAACATCAGTGTGCCCCTCAGCATGTAGTCCTAGATCTTGAAACATGCCACTCTGCAATACTCGGTGACGTCCAGACCAAGAAGCATCTTCCATAAGAGATGTAGGGAACGATCCATACAGCACAGAGTACTGCAGTACAGAGTTGCTTCTACAAACTCCACTAAAAACACTGCAGCTCTCTCCAGACCTTCTTTGCAAAACCATATTCCACAAGTCTCTTCAGCAGCACAGCCGTCAAGAGCAGCATATGGTGGGGCAGAGAGAGTCCAAGTATACAAGAAAACTCTGATGAATAGTGCCCTTCTCACCACCAGCCAAGCTAAGTCCCTCTGCTTGTTGGAAAGTTTTGGTAATGAGGCGTTCTCCTCAAGATGTCAAGAATATCATAAGTCGACCACTGCCTGATGAACTTGTAATCAAAAATAACTTTTTCTATAAGGGAAAGATGATAATTGTATGGTCCAACAACTTGGAGCGTTCTGCATCAATAAGGCCATCGCAATGCTTTGCATCACAGAACATTTGCAGAACACAGTAGGCAAAGGTCAAGTGTGTCACTAAAAGCCTCCACACAGCTTCTCCAGATAAGGTTTAAACTGGATTAAATCTTTGGTTCGATAGAGAGGAGGGCAGTATTTAACCCTGTGCTATACATTCATCCCTTTATTAAGTATCATATGTCTGATTTATTGAAACAGTCATACAATCAGAAATAAGAATGCATTGTTTGGCCTATAGATCCATAATCATTTCCAGCCACAAATCCATCCAGCTCAGAGTCAAACAGAACCTTGATGACTGGCTCAATGCCAAATTTGGTTTCTTCTCACAATCCAGTTCCATACAAGCCCCTCTGCAACATTGTCAGTCAGCTTTCAAACTCACCGCTTCTGCTCCCAAACTCTAGCCAGGATCTTCATCACTCAAGGTTCCAGTTTCCTGAGCATATCATGCACCGATTCCCACATCTCCTATCAGCAGACCCTCTTTCAAAACTGATTCCCAGGGTTTCTGCATGCTGATTTAGAAATGGTCAAGTTTGAAATTTCTCAGCCTCACATTGCTACTTTTGTAGCTCTCTTCCTAGACCTCAATCCTGAATGCACTTTTCTCAATACCAGGCTTCTGTTTCCCTTTCCTCAGTCCCATGCATTGCTTTCAGTTCTCAATGCTGGTCTTCAAAAAATCCACATAAAAGTGTGCTATTGTTCTGAATAACTGTGGCTCAAATCTGTAAAGGAAGGGATGATCAATAACAGGTTGCCAAGAACACTTAGGAGAAAGTGAGGACTGCAGATGCTGGAGATCAAGGCTTAAAAATGTTCCTGAAGAAGGGCTTATGCCCAAACCGTCGATTCTCCTGCTCCTTTGATGCTGCCTGACCTGCTGCGCTTTTCCAGCAACATATTTTTATGCCAAGAACACTTAAATGCTTCATTCTCGATAGAATTACATTAACTGAGCTGTCAGATGCAAATTATTCAAATGGAGTTGACACAAAAGGAACATCTGGAGTAAATAAAAACCTTTATGAGATATGTTTATGACAAAAAGAAAACAATGCCCCTCCATTTGTTTCAGAGACAAATGCATATGGCATTCCACTGAACTATAAAGGCTACAAATCTTGTAGGTTTGATCTTTGTTCTATACCAAATTACATTCAATTTTTTAGTAGGGGAATTGCAAATGTCCCAAAAAGGAGCAAACAGTCTAGCTCCACTCATTTTTTAGTGATGTCTTGAATCAGGCTTCACAGGCCACACAGCCTGTTACACACAGCTTAGATTTGCAGGTGAAGGAGTGTCAGTGAACAGGGAAGCAGATGGCCCAGAGTATTGATAGAAACATACATCTTAGGCTGCAATGACAACAAAAATTGCTGGAGATCAGTGGGTTAGGCAGTGTCCAGAGAGAAAGCAAGCTAAAAGTTGAGAGTCTAGATGGCTCTTCAGAGCTTCTAAGGCTGCGACTTCTATTGAAGCTGATAAAACAGATTTTTTAAAAATTGCCTTGCCCAATTAATTAGGCTAGTTGCTTTATTTACTTCAGATCCACCTAAAATATAAAGATAAAATTATTTCTCAATTTCCCCTTTGTGTCAATTGACACTCTACAAAAGGTAGTCCTGGCATATTTTATATTTACACTATGCAATCACCTTCCTTCCATTTGAACTGGAATCAGAATTGCCTCATTGCGGTTGCTCTATAGCAGGGGTGGGGAACCTGCGGCCTTCTAGGCCATTGTGTGGGGTCTTTTGAATGAATCCAAATTTTGCAGAACAAATCTTTTATTAATTTTTTTTGTCCTTTATTATTTTTATTTTAATCTTAAAATGAATGTATTTAAAATACCAGAGAATAAAAGAAAATTCAATGAAATAATCCTCATAGACTGACCGCCACAATTTTAAAAATGTGAATTTTGAAGAATATATAATTGAAGTTTCTTGGATGTGGCCTTATTAGATTACAACTAACATAATGCGGCCTTCCAACATGAAAAGGTTCCCCACCTCTGCTCTATAGAATAAACTCATAAGAGTCTATAGATGTCTCATTTCTATAAAACTGTACTAACTTGGTATATACTTATCTAAAACTTCATAATATAACCTCCTTCATGACTTTTTTTAATACTTAACTGAACATCAGGCTGGTTGTTCTTTATGGTCACCTGTACTAGCCTACAAGTGAACAATATTGTCAATAGTCTAATCCTATGGCACCACAAATTTTCAATTATTTCTCAAACATATCCAATAGAGAGAGTTCATGATTCTTAAGCAGAGTATGCAACTTATCCAAGTTATGCATTAATCTAAATTTGGCTCACATAATCTATTCAACTTCCCTTGGGATTATAAGACTACAAGACATAGCAGAAATTATGGCATTCAGCCCATCAAGTCTGCTCCGCCATTCAATCACTGTTGATAAGTTTCTCAACCCCATTCTCGCACTTTCTTCCTGTAACCCTTGATTCTCAAGAACCTATCTTAAATATACTCAATGATCTGGCCTTCACAGCCTTCTGTGGCAATGAATTCCATAGATTCAGCACTCTCTGGCTGAAGAAGCTTCTCCTTATCTCTGTTCTAGAAGATCTTCCCTTTACTCTAAGGCTGTGCCCTCAGGTCCTAGTCTCTCCTACCAATGAAAACATCTCCCCAACATTTACTCTGTCCAGGTCATTCAGTATTCTGTATGTTTCAATTAGATCCCTGCCTCATTCTTCTAAACTCCTTATTGTATAGACCTAGAATCCTCAATCGTTCCTCATAGGCTTTTCATTCCTGGGACCACTGTCGTGAACCTCCTCTGAACACACTCCAAGGTTGTACATCCTTCCTGAGATATGGGACCCAAAACTGCTCACAATGATAACAATTCCAAATAGTTTTTTATTTCAGATCTGGAAATGCAACTTTTGCATGAAGTATTCCATGTCAAGTAGTCATCGGCAATCACTCACTAACGAGCATGACAGCCCACCGAGAGAATCCCATGTCACTGGTCATAGGTTCAATGGTTCTTTGCGCAGCTGATTAGCCCAATCTTACACCTGGAAACACGTGGCTGTAAGAACTGGTCCTTGGCTTTGAGAATGCTGGCATTCTCTTCTCGGATTCCATTTCTGTATTTGGTCTTGCCAACAGGTGTCCCTTCATACGGGCGCTTCTGCCAAGGGAGGCACTGTGGCTCAGTGGTTAGCACTGCTGCCTCATAGCGCCAGGGACCTGGGTTCGATTCCAGCCTTGGGCAACTACCTGTGGGGAGTTTGCTCGTTCTCCTAATATCTGCGCGGGTTTCCTCCAGGTGCTCCAGTTCCCTCCCACAATCCAAAGATGTGCAGGTTAAGTGAATTGGCCATGCTAATCTGCCGATAGTGTTCAGGGATGTGTAGGTTAGGTGCATTAGTTAGAGGTAAATGTAAAGTGGGATACTCTTTGGAGGGTCGATGTGGACTTGATGGGCTTACTGGCCTGTTTCCACACTGTAGGGATTCTGTGAAGTCAGTTCCTTCCAGAAGAGGGCTTCCCACACGTTGACATCTATGATCCATTTCTTGAGGAAATACATCAGGGAGTCTTTGAAATGCTTCCTTTGTTCTCCTCTTGATCAAGTGCCTTCCTTGGACTGAGTGAAGATTTGCTTTGGTACTTGGAACCCAGGCATCCTAGGCAAGTTGGTTTTGGATGATCACAGCATTTATGCTGGTGCTATTGGTTCCTACAATGACACCAGATATTAATATGCCAGTCCTCACTGCTGATGTGTAAAACAACATCAATGGTAAGTCAAGTGCTCTGAAGTGGTGTCTATATGTGGTCCAAGTTTTGGAGTCATACTGAAGAGTTGGAAGGATCTTGATCGTAGCAGCATAGATGTCACAGCCATTGAAAAGCAGAGTTATCCACATACTGAAGTTCCATAAGTGATTGTGGTGTAGTTTTCTTCTTGGCTTTAGCCATCTGAAGATTGAAATGTTTTCTGCCTATACTGTTGACAGGACTCTGAAGCTTGTTCTTCACAAGAAGAAGAACAAGAACAAGAACAAGAACAGTAGCAGTAAAAGATAGATGAAAGGTGGGAAGAGGGAGGGGAGGCACGATGAAGTATCCTTCTTAAACTCCTTGTCGAGTATTCTTTCCTATAAATTCTTCTTCCCAAAAATAAAGTTCTATATAGAGTCACACAACATGGGAAACAGACTCTCTTCGGTCCAGCCAGACCATCCCAAACTACACTAGTCCCACGTGCCTGCGCTTGGCCCACATCCCTCCAAACCTTTCCTATTCATATACTTATCCAAATGCCTTTTAAACGTTGTAACTATACCCGCATCCACCACTTCCTCTGAAAGTTTATTCTACACATGAAGATCTGCATTTCACAAAATGCACCTGTCTAAAACCTTGGAGACATTATTGCATTCCAACCAATTTTCACAGTAAACTCAGCTTGAAATCACTATACTTTAAGTGCTCTACGCACACACTTTGCATTCACCATGTAGTCATTAAAACATATTCATCTCCAATAATTCACTTCAATCTAAACAGAACTGTACACATTTTAGCTACATAAGTATATGCTTACACTTAACCGGCTGATCTGTTGCATTATTGTCCTCAAATTGACATCTGACATCCAGTCTTCCACACAACCAACTTCTATTCTTTTCTAATTTTATTTATTATCACCCTTCTCAATCATTTACCCCTCTTTTTCCTCAAATATTTGCCACTGTATCTGTGGGCTTTATTGAGGAAACTGGTTCCAAGCAGTAAAACCAGGCAAAACTCATCATCTAATCGGTTTTCCTTGTTCCAAAATGCTTTATAACTTTGGGGGAAATTACAGTTTATTACATACATTCCTCAAGCACTGTTTGATACATCAACGGTTTTACGCTAACATAAGCAATGTTAAGCATTCCATTAAAAACGGCTTGCATTATTACAGCACCTTTAAAATGGCTAAATATCCTAACGTAGTAATATGCCCAGAAGCAATGACTTATTAATCTACTTCTCAAGCACACATATCCATTCTTTATCAGGCTAATGGATCTTACATGAACCACAATTTTTGACTGTCCTCCCACTTAAACTCAGGAAACTTTTCACCAGCCCAAATGATTCTTTTTATCCTGGTGTCTGAAACAATCTGTACTTAACAAACCCTCTATTGTACACTTTGAGGAGAAAGTGAGGTCTGCTGATGCTGGAGATCAGAGCTGAAAATGTGTTGCTGGAAAAGCGCAGCAGGTCAGGCAGCATCCAGGGAACAGGAGCATCGACATTTCGGGCATAAGCCCTTCTTCAGGAATTCCTGAAGAAGGGCTTATGCCCGAAACGTCGATTCTCCTGTTCCCTGGATGCTGCCTGACCTGCTGCGCTTTTCCATCAACACATTTTCAGCTCTATTGTACACTACCCATTAGGAGTGGACTGGGTCAGCTAAAAGAACACAGGACGAGAAAGACAGACAGACAGACAGACAGACAGAGAGATATGTTGGTTGACAGAATAGCACTCAAGAAATTTCCGAAATTCCAAGGTATGTATTGTGCCAGACTACCAACTAACTTTGTATAGTCTTATGAACGTTTTTGTTCCAAATGATCCTTTCTGTATACTGTATCATAGAATCTCTACAGTGTGAAAGCAGGCTATTCAGCCCATTGAATCCATTCGAACCTCCGAACAGCATCCTATCCAGACCCAACTCCCTATCCTATGCCAGTAACCCTGCATTTTCCATGCTAATCCACCTGACCTGCACATTTTTGGACTGCAGGAGGAAACTGGAGCAAATTCACACAGACACAGGGAGAATGTCCAACTCCGCGCACAGTCAAATCTGGGTCCCTGGCTCTGTGAGGCAGCAGTGCTAACCACTGAACCACTGTGCCACCTGTACAAGTCTAGTCATTTAAACTGTCTTACATCATTATCAAATGTTGCTTGGTGGTTATGCAAAATCTTTCCTCCTTGATCAAATTATTGTAGACCAACTCACATTATGGAAATGCATGTCGCAGAGAAATTTCCAAGTTCTGCACATTATATTAGTCAAATAGTCCTCAAACGCAATGACTCTTCTGAAGTGCTACATGAGCTCACTCATCTTGGACATTGGTTCTGGATAGCTCATCATACATGGCACAAAACAGACACGCTGTCGGAGTCTTCCATTATTACACGGAAAGCTGCACTGCTCATCTTTAAACCTTCTTGGATATGCATCTCCAATCCAGATTATGTTAACAGCTCATTGTTTTTGTGCTGCTAAAACAAAGGTTAACTATTTCAATACAGACAGAACCTTTTAACATTACAGTCCTTCACAGAAGGTTATTTGTGCCTGTTCTTTACAAATGCTTATCCATGATGGTCTTTTACATACTACAAGCACTCCTTAAGATAAAACAAAAAGGTTCTAAAAGTATAGTATACACTGCTACTTATGAAGCCACTTTAAAGATCAATGTGTTTATTGTTATTCAAATTCACTTGTTTCTATTCCAAGTTTTGCAAAATAAAATCATTTGTAACCTAGCTTTAGAAAAATCCATTTATATATTAAAAAAAAAGAGGCAAATGAATGGTGAAGGAAGCCATTGTATTTGGACCCCACCACAAACTACATTCATTTCACTTGCAGATTTGAAGCTGAACCAGATTGTTTACGGCATTGTGGTCATATCTAACCCAGAGATGACATTCTGACCGCATAACCTTGGCACTCGATGATCTATTTTCATCTCCTTAATACTTCTCAACTTCTCACGTGCATCATCTCACTTGCTGCTGATAAAAATGGTCATGGTATTAGAACCTCTAGACAATGACTGCTTCAACCAAATTGTGGCTGGTCTCCCACATACTACCTTCCAAAAAATGTAGGTTATCCATTCTGCCACCTGTGTCTGTACGTAAGCCATTGTGTTCATCCATCACCCCTGTGAGCACTGATCTATGACAACACCCAGGCAAGCAATACCTCTATTTTAAAATTGCCATTATTTTAATTCTCTTTCTTGTTTTCAATCCATGGCCTCACCAACCTCCTCCAGCCCCACAACTTTCCAAGATACCTGCATTCATCTAATTCAGGTCTCTTGAGCATCCAATTTTAATTGCTCCCTCATTGATGCCCTTGCATCAACCGTCAAGGGCCAAGCTGTGGAATTGCCTCCTTCACTCACCTTCCTCAACTAAACCTTTGACCATCTGCCTTATGAGCTTGGTATCATATTTTCCTTTCTACTACTCCTATGAAGAACCTTGGGACACCACATTGTCATGGCACTACATAAAAAGTGTTGATATTTCAAGTAAGCTTCATTAGTTATGCTAACCATTAAAACAATACCACCTTCTGTTCAGAAAAACAATAGAAAAGTCTGTGGGAAGGAAAGATTGGTCAGAAGACTTCAATTAAAGCTCAGACAAATTTCTGTTTCTTTTGAGAATTATACCTTGGAACACACACCATGGTAGAAAAATTAACATTGAAGAAAAAGACTGTGACTCTTTCAAACTCCTTGCCATGTACCATTACAGTCATGACTAGAAAATATTAATTAAAATTTTATTTTTCTCCAGCCAGAGTTTTATCTTCTAGTGATTAAGTGCAGCCTCTGAAAGATATTCACTGCTCCAATTCAAGCAAAATTAGTAATATTCATTTGCAAGCCTTCTACTAGTACTTTACAAGTTGCTATTCTTTATATTGGTGGATAGGGAGTCTCTGATCCGATTTATGCAACATGACAGCATCAGACCTGAAACCATTGAACAAAGACGATTTTTTTTCGAACATATAAGGAATATCCAAGTGAAGCTCAACACAACGCAGCCCCCGCAGCAGCTAGAGAGAAAAAAACTGGGGCTGAGCTTAACATTGTGAAATTTTCTCTCAGCAGAGCCAGCGCATCATTCGGTCGAAACTGGAAACCATACAAGGCATCGTGTAACCGCGATGTCGACAGCATTCATGCTGTTTTGTGTGTGGGGTGGGGGAAAGAATTGGCAAAAGTGGTGACGGCACACCCATCAAAAATCAAGACTTTACCCAGTTTCTCCACCAGCTTGAGCATCACTCCTCCTATATGCACCTCTCCGGTCACTCGGAGGGAAACATCGCGGTTCAGGTCGGTCACAAGAACATTTAGTTCCCACGTCCCATCAGCGTAACAGCCATCCGGCATTCGAATTCCGTCCAGTGCCATCTTTCACCTGGGGACAGTGAAAGAGTTAAATTAACTGGTTAGAACTAAACGATAACGTTACATAATCGGCTTTTGGAAGAAGCAATGTCATTAACTGAAATGGTGACAGCACAGCAAGAGACGCAGCAATACAGATCTTGCAGCCAATGCAGATTGAAAGCATTAACAGGCGTCAAAGTGAACACAAAGATCAAATCGAATTGAAGGTCTTTGCACGTACAAAGCAACTGCAAGGAGTGGGCCACGCATTTTCCGTTATAGGGCTTCAAATTACAGCTTGATACTCACGGCGGTGCTGCAAACCTGCTGAAATCGGTTTTACACGCTATCATATAGATGTATCTTAAAAGTTGCACATTCTCGGGAACAAAACGAGGCTTCGCGATCCCTAACTGCTCAGACTGTGTGCGGCTAGAAACTAACTACACTTCAAAAGGGCTGATTTACGACCGTGCAGCTCACAATCTGAAACGGATTAAAAAAGACACAGTCTACAGGATAAAAGAGATCAGCACGGGAAGGGGAGGGAAGAGAGAGAGAGAGATAGAAGGGGCTTCGAAGCCTATCCGCCCGACAATGCAAACCAAACCCCTGGGCGTCTCTTTCCCCTTCTCCCCCCAACCCCCAACCATCCTCCATCTGAAACCCCACCGTGTCAGACCCCTCCCCGTTTGTCACTCGATCCAGATGGTGGCGAGGGACAGCGCTTCCATACAAATTCACCCCCCCCCCTCCTCCTCCTCCTCCTCCTCCTCCTCTCCCCCCCCCCCGCCACCCGCCACCCTCACGACACACACACAAAACAAATAACAACAAAAAAATAGAAACAAACGAATTATTTAAAAATCTGCCCTCACCAGAGCGGAGCCGGACCAAAGTCCACCAAAAGCGAATATGCAGGCCGGGTTTCTAAAGTGTGGCGAGGGATTTAACTCGACAGCAACAGTTATAGACAGGGGGGGGGTAATAATCCGAAAATGTAAACATTAAAAATTACCTCCGAAAGTAAATGTTGGTGACAGCCCAGCGATATCGGGTGGCGGGGGAGCGATGGAGGAATAGAGTTTTCCCACGGGCGCAGGGGTCCAAGCTGGCGGCCGTTGGCTGGACGGTTAATGGAGTCACTCCTGGGGCGGGATTTCCCCCCCTCCCCCTGTCTCTCTCAGCGTCGCCGTAAACTTCAATCTCAGCCTGTGGCACTCACAGCCCGCTGTCCATGTCTGAGTGAGTGAGTGCCCAGGCACCAGGCAGCACCGCCCCTCCTCCTCCTCCTCCTCCTCCCTCGCGCGCTCTCTCTCTCTCTCTCTCCCTTTTTCCTTCTCTCTCTCCCTTTTTCCTTCCCTCCTCCGCGCTCAGGATCCAGCTCGAGCCCAAGCCGAGCCTCCGCTGCCTTTTATGGAAATGAGGAGCAGCAGCGCCGCACATCCGGGCCTCGAGCTGCCCCAGATTGATCCCGAGACCGCATTCCCGTTAGCACGGCCCGTCTTGCACGGAGCAGACCAACGGCGCTCGAGAGCCGGACGCTCAAACCCCAGACTCCGCTGCAAACATTTCCACTCCTGCACTTTTCCCCATTTCTCTTCCTTCCCCTGCGACGTCCAGCTCATTATTCGGCGTTGCCATGGAGCCAGCTTTTTAACTGTGCACTGTAATTCAGAAGGAATTAACCCACGCGGGTGTAATTTTGTTCGAGTCAGCAGAGAGATGTGTGGGCCCATTCGATGATATAAATACAGTTTTATGAGCATACCAACGAGGAGCAGGCTGGCCATTCAGCCCCTCAAGCCTGCTCCATCATTCAACAAGATTGCAAACTCAACTATGCATTCCTGTCTATCCCTTATTTAACACAAATCTATCCACCTCTGACCTAAAAATATTGAAAGGCATGTTTTCCAACACTTCATCAGGAAACGTCCCAAGTTATCACAATCCTCCGAAAAAAATACCCACGCTCTGTTTAATTGGGTAACCGTTCAGGGTCTGTCTTCTTACGGATTTTCATTTAAATAGCACCTTTCACAGAGCAAGGCGAATCAATGGCATTATCAAACAGAATTTCAAACCATACCACATAAGGAGAGACGAGTACAGCCAACCAAATCAAAGAAGTAGCTTTTAAGAAAGTCTTGCAGAAGGGAGAGGCAGAGTTTAGGGAGGGAACTTTGTAGACGTTTAGGTCTCATCGTTTGAAGGTATAGTATTACGAGCTACCTTACAAAGGAATAGTGCTTCGAAAGCTTGTATTTTCAAACAAACCTGTTAGACTATAGCGTGGTCTCGTGCGATTTTCAACTTTGTCTACCCCAGTACAACACGACCACCTCCACATCATGACCGCCAAAAATGGAGCAATTAAAATCAAGATGCTCGACTAACCAGAGTTAGAGAAGCACAATTCCAAGACATTACAAAGATACAGTGAAGTAAGGACAGGATTGAAACAGTCAAGTTTATAAGTAACAAATACTACATTCAAGGAAAAATATTTATTAATTAAATTGTATTTACATCAGTTCCAAGTTTTTCCCTTTTAATTTTATTGCATTTGTTACCATTATGAGGTTCATTCAAATATATTTTGGGACTACGTCTTTTGGTTTGTACGTTTGTTATATTTTTGAGTTATAGCATTAAACTTCGTGTAAATGAAGGGAGTTGTTTGGTCTGTTCTCCGGATCAATGGTGCTGGAAGAGCACAGCAGTTCAGGCAGCATCGAGGAGCTTCAGCAAAATCGACGTTTCGGGCCCTTCATCAGCCATCGACTTGATAGTAAATCTGTTCTGATGAGGAATCACCAGACTTTAAACATTAACTCTGCTTTCTTCCCACAGATGTTGCCAGACCTCCCCAGCAATTCCTGTTTTTGTTGCCTTAAATCTGGGTGATTTGATTGTTGCATATCAAAAGAGGAGTCTGATCATTTTATGAGATGAAGATCCAAGATATTTAGGTTTGGAAACAAAAACATCTTACAGTCTCTAAATTATCAAGTTAGAAATTTTTGTTTTATTCAGGAGATGTGGGCTTTGCTGACTGGGCCAGCATTTACAGCCCATACTTACTTTCCCTTGAGAAGATCGTTACGAGCTGTCTTCTTGAATCGCTACAGTTCATGTTGGGACCATGGTTGGCATAGACTAATTGGACTGAAGGGTCTGTTTCCATGCTGTATGACTTTATTTGGTATAAGTACATTATCAATACTGTTAGGGTGGGAATTCCAGAATTTTGACCCCGGAACAGTGAAATGTTTCCAAATCAGGCTGGTGAATGGCTGGGAGGGAAACTTGCAGCTGGTGACATTTTCATGTATCTGCACACTTGACCTTCTAGATGGTTTAGGTATGGTGTATGCTACTGAAAAGCCTTGGTGAATTTCTGCAGTGCATCTTGTAGCTTGTACATACTGCTGCTATTGTGTAATGGTGGTGGAGGGAGTGAATGTTTGAGGATATAATGCCAAACAGGTCAGATTTTTACTGGATGGTGTCAAGTTTTAGAAGTGTTGTTGAAGCTGCATTCATCCAGCTAAGTGGGAACTATTCCATCATATTCCTGCCTTGTGTCTTTGTAGATGGTGAACAGACGTTAGTGAGTCAGGAGGTGAGTTACTCACTGCAAGATTCCTAGCCTCTGACCTGATCTTGCAGCCACAATATTTATATGACTGGTCCAGTTCAGTTTCTAGTCAATGGCAACACCCAGAATATTGATAGTATGGGCTTCAGTAATGGTAATGCTTTTGAATATCCAAGGATGATGATTCGATTCTTTGTTGTTGGATATGGTTATTCCCTGGCTCTTATGTAAAACAAACATTACTTGCCAGTCCAAGCCTGGATATTGTCCAGGTCTTCCTGCACTTGAAAGTGGTCTATTAAAGTTTCTCAAGAGTCAGAAATAGTTCTGAACATTGTACAATTACTAGCAAGCATTCCCACTTCTAATCTTATAATAGAAGGAAGGTCATTGAAACAGCTGAAAATGATTGAGCATATGATACTAACCTAAGGAACTCCTGTGCTGATCTTGGACCTGAGATGACTGACCTCGAGCAACCACAACTATCTTCCTTTGTACGATGTATAACTCCAACCTGTGGAGTGTTTTCCACTGATTACTATTAAATTCAGTTTTGCTATAATTCCTTGATGCTACACTCAGTTAAATAGGACCTTGGTGTCAAGGGCAATCAATCTCTCCTCCTCTCTGGACTTCAGGACTTTTGTATATTCAAAGTTTGTGAAGTCGGTTGTGAGCGTCTGTAATCATTACCTGGATCATCCTGAGTCCGTTCTGTCTGGCTGTGTCTCTGGCTTGTGGATTGTTGACTGGTAGTCTGTATCTGACACTTGGTGGAAGGCCAATATACCGGCCACTACAGCGGACAGCTGAAACTGACAACCGGAAGCGGCAGTGTCAGACCACTATAAATGCCGGAGGAAACACCACAGAAGTGCTTCACAGGAGGCTCCCAAGCACTGAGGATGTCATCTAGACAGGGGACGAAATGTTTGCAATAAAAACTTCCAGCTCGGCGAACAGAACCACAGCAACTTTTGTATATGTCTGAACCAAGGTGTGGACATTGAATGTTATGTAGACCAGACCAGGTAAGAATGACAGATTTCCCGGGTCTATAGATGATAGTTCAGCAATAGTACCACTGTGCTTCTCCCAATGTTCATTTAACTTATACATTTACTTCTAAGATGAAGATGAATTGGGATCAAAGCTAGCTGGTCAGCAATTCTACTTGGATATAACTATTCAGATTGCCATGGGGAAAAAAGGGCAGAAGAAGCCATTTTTGATATCAGACATTACAGGCTTCCCTGCTAATACAGCAATATCACAGACAGACAGCAGTTTTGTCTGCAGCTATCAGAGATGCAGAAAGCTGAGATAGAGGAAATCAGTCTTGCTCATGAAGCAGATGAAATGCTGGCTATATAGGGTGGCACAGTGGCTTAGTGGTTAGCATGCTGCCTCACAGCACCATTTGATTTTAACCTCAGGTGACTGTCTGTGTGGAGTTTGCATATTCTCCCCATGTCCTTGTGAGTTTCCTCCCACAGACCAAACATGTGCAGGTTAGGTGAATCAGCTATGCTAAGCAGCACATAGTGGCTGGGGATATGTAAACTCGGTGGATTATCCAGAGGAAATGCAGGTTTATGGGGATAGAATGGGGGTACCGGTCTGGGTGAGATGTTCTTTCGAGGATCGGTGTAGACCGATGGGTCAAATGGCATATTTCCACATTGTAGGAATTCTATATTGTTGACCAGACCATAATATAGATGTGTGAGCTCATACATAGTTTGAATAGTTTGTGATCAAGTAAAGGAGGCTGGAAGAGTGGCTTTGCTTGGGAATAGAGTGAAATTTTGTTCTGACATCAGAAGTTTCCCAGCTCCTAAGGGAGCAAGCCTTTGGTAGTGACTACTTCCTGTAGGATGAAGTGTCTACTCGAGGGCCAGTGGAAGTAGAGAGGGATTTTTGGTTGAGGTATAAGTTAAATTATGATCTCTGTTTTTGGTAGTTTAACTTATAAGTTGCATCCAAAATTAAGATGGCAATGAGAGTCCTAGAGTCATAAGTCCTGCTCTCATTTGCTTTTCCAAACTTCAGCACTTCACATTTATCTAAATTAAACTCCATTTGCCACTCCTCAGCCCATTGGCCCATCTGATCAAGATCCCATTGTAATCTGAGGTAACCTTTTTTGCTGTCCACTACACCTCCAATTTTGGTGTGATCTGCAAACTTACTAACTATATCTCCTACGTTCACATCCAAATCATTTCAATACATGACGAAACATAATGGACCCAACTCTGATCCTTGTGGCACATCACTGGCCACAGGCCTCCAGTTTGAAAAGCAACACTCCATTACCACCCTCTGTCTTCTACCTTCGAGCCAGTTCTGTATCCAAATGGCAGGTTCTCCCTGTACTCCATTAGATCCAACCTTGCTAACCGGTCTCCCATGAGGAACCTTGTCAAACGTCTTACTGAAGTCCATTTAGATCACGTCCACTGCTCTGCCTTCATCAATCCTCTTTGTTACTTCTTCAAAAAACTCAAGCAACTTAGTGAGACATGATTTCCCATGCACCAAGCCATGCTGACAATCCTAATCAGTCATTGCCTTTCCAAATACATGTAAATCCTGTCCCTCAGGATTGCCTCCAACAACTTGCCCACAAAAAATGTCAGGTTCACTGGTCTATAGTTCCCTGGCTTGTCCTTACCACCTTTCTTAAATAGTGGCATCATGTTAGCGTACCTCCAGTATTCCAGACTTTACCTGTAACTATCAATGATACAAATATCTCAGCAAGGGGCCAACAATCACTTCCCTAGCTTCCCACAGAGTGCTTGGGTACACCTGATCAGGTCATAGAGTCATAGAGATGCACAGCATGGAAACAGACCCTTCGGTCCAACCCATCCATGCCAACCAGATATCCCAACCCAATCTAGTCCCACCTGCCAGCACCCGGCCCATATCCCTCCAAACCCTTCCTATTCATATACCCATCCAAATGCCTCTTAAATGTTGCAATTGTACCAGCCACTACCACATCCTCTGGCAGCTCATTCCATACACATACCACCCTCTGCGTGAAAAGGTTGCCCCTTAGGTCTCTTTTATATCTTTCCCCAGTCACCCTAAACCTATTCCCTCTAGTTCTGGACTCCCTGACCCCAGGGAAAAGACTTTGTCTATTTATCCTATCCATGCTCTTCATAATTTTGTAAACCTCTATAAGGTCACCCCTCAGCCTCCGACGCTCCAGGCAAAACAGCCCCAGCATGTTTAGCCTCTCCCTGTAGCTCAGATCCTCCACTTTTATGCTTTTCAAGACAGCCAGCTCCTCTCCTCTGTAATATGGATATTTTTCAAGGTGTGACCATCTATTTTCCCACTTTCTATATCTTCCATGTCCTTCACAGTAAACACGGATTCAAAATACTCATTCAGTATCTTCTCCATCTCCTGTGGCTCCACATAAAGGCTGCCTTGCTGATCTTTGAGGGGCCCTGTTCTCTCCCTAGTTACCCTTTTGTCCTTAATGTATTTATAAAAACCCTTCGGATACTTCTTAACTCTATTTGCCAAAGCTATCTCATGTCCCCGTTTTGCCCTCCTGATTCCCCTCTTAAGTATGCTCCTACTGCCTTTATACTCTTGTAAGAATTCACTCGATCTATCCTGTCTATACCTGTCATATGGTCCCTTCTTTTCTTAACCAAAACCTCAATTTCTCTAGCCATGCAGCATTCCCGACACCTACCAGCCTTTCCTTTCACCCTGACAGGAATATACTATCTCTGGACTCTCGTTATCTCATTTCTGAAGGCTTCCCATTTTCCAGCCATCCCTTTACCTGCGAACATCTGCCCCCAATCAGCTTTTGAAAGTTCTTGCCGAATACCATCAAAATTAGCCTTCCCCCTATTTAGAACTTCAACTTTTAGATCTGGTCTATCCTTTTCCATCACTACTTTAAAACTAACAGAAATGTGGTCGCTGGCCCCAAAGTGCTCCCCCACTGACACCTCAATCACCTGCCCTGCCTTATTTCCCAAGAGTAGGTCAAGTTTTGCACTTTCTCTAGTTGAAATTCTACTTACTGAATTAGAAAACGTTCTTGTACACACTTAACAAATTCCTCTCCATCTAAATCCTTAATACTATGACAGTCCCAGTCTATGTTTGGAAAGTTAAAATCCCCGACCATTCTTACAGATAAGTGAAATCTCCTTACAAATTTGTTTCTCAATTTCCCTCTATTGGGGGGCCTATAATACAATCCTAGTAAGGTGATCATCCCTTTCTTATTTCTCAGTTCCACCCAAATAAACTCCATGGATGTATCCCAGGAATATTCTCCCTAAGTACAGCGGTAATACTATCCCTTATCAAAAACACCACTCCCCATCCTCTCTTGTCCCTCTTTCCATCCTTCCTATAGCATTTGTATCCTGGAACATTACATTGCCAATCCTGTCCATTCCTGAGCCACGTTTCTGCAATTGTGATGATATCCCTGTCCCATGTTCCTAACCATGCCCTGAGTTCATCTGCCTTCCCGGTTAGGCATCTTGAATTGAAATAAATGCAGTTTAGTTTATCAGTTGTACCGTGTTCTCTGTTTTGTTCCTTCCTGCCCTGACTGTTTGACTCACTCCTTTTCCCAACTGTATCAGTCTCAGATTGATCTCTTTCCTCACTATTTCCCTGCCCCTCCCCACCTTACTAGTTTAAATCGTCCTGAGCAGCTCTAGCAAATCTCCCGACCAGTATATCAGTCCCCTTCCAATTCAGGTGCAATCCGTCCTTCTTCAAAAGTGTTTGTTGGTTGTTTGTTGCAGAGGAAGTTTCAAAATGTGAGAGCCTGATTCTTTCAGCTGCTAACTGGAAGTTTGAATTTTTCTTTAAAAGTTATCAATCTCTACAGAGATCATAACAAAGATGGGACACCTGCAGGATTCCAAATCCACAGGCTGAGGCAGGTACAAAGGGTTTGGTCACAATTAAAGCACAATTACTTTTGCTTTAATAACAGAAAAGTTAAGAATGGTAATGTCGATTGCAAACTCACTTATTTAAACAGAAGATTTGTCTTTGAGTGCTTTTCAACAGTTAACAAAGGTTACTTTGAAAGGAGTGGCAGGAAAGTTGGAAATAGAGTAAACAGTAGGCAATATAAGTAGAAATAATTGAGGTCTTGGGGCTCATGTGAATCTTGGCAAAGGAAAAGGTAATCCAGATAAAACACAGGTTGAGTTAGCCAGATTTCAGTTATAAATGCAACAATGGAAAATACTCCAAAGAGGCCAATATCCTGTCACTAAGTCACCCTTTATCTACACAGAAACAGTCCTTGACTTTGAGAACTGACTCGGAATGAGGCAGTACTAGAGTGCCAGAATCTCTGACACTCCTCTTTTTTTTTAAAACACCCGGGTGGCCAGTGACAAACACTGCCCTTCATTCCTCTGCTTATTTTTTTTTCCTGTTTATTTATTTATTTTTCTTTTTTTTTTAATTAACCTCCACACTACCACCTAAGTGCGGTAGTGCTTATTTTAT
>NC_057719.1:46247307-46354481 GCF_004010195.1 Chiloscyllium plagiosum
TCCTTTTGTTTTCTTTTTATTTTCACAAGTCCCTGTTTAATTTTTTTTTTCTTTTTTTTTCAAATTCCACTACCAGGAAGATAGGAAAACACCCGGGTGGCCAGTGAGAAACACCACTGCCCTTATCAAGGGACAGTGCTGTGTGATCAAAACAGTGAAGGGGAGGGTAGGGACTAAATCAAAATAGAATTGGAGGGAGAAATGATGCACTCCACTCCCTGCGGCGCCCACCTCTCCCTGAACAATTCCAGGGTGTTGGTGGACACCGCGTGCTCCTTCTCCAAGGACACCCGGGCTCTAACGTAACCGACGGATACTCCTCTTTTTTTTTCTTTTCTATTTTACAGGATGTTTAACGTTCCTATTTATTTTTTTTGTTTGTTTTTTTTTATTATTTTTTTTTCCCCAGCACCCATGGTGTGTGTGTGCAGGTGTGAGACACAGTGAAAGACACAAAGTGCACGAATCTTTATTCAATTTCCACCACCAGGAAGATAGGAAAACACCCGGGTGGCCAGTGACAAACACTGCCCTTCACATCAAAGGAATGTGATCAAAACATTCCTATTTATTTTTTTTTATTTTATTTTTTTTAATTTTCTTTTTTAAACCCCCACACTACCACCTAAGTGCGGTAGTGCTTATTTTATCCCCAGCACCCATGGTGTGTGTGTGTGTGCAGGACACTGTGAAAGACACAAAGTGCACGAATCTTTATTCAATTTCCACCACCAAGAAAATAGGAAAACACCCGGGTGGCCAGTGACAAACACTGCCATTCACAGCAAGGGACAGTGCTGTGTGATCAGAACAGTGAAGGGGAGGGTAGGGACTAAATCAAAATAGAGTTGGAGGGAGAAATGATGCACTCCACTCCCTGCGGCGCCCACCTCTCCCTGAACAACTCCAGGGTGTTGGTGGACACCGCGTGCTCCTTCTCCAAGGACACCCGGGCTCTAACGTAACCGCGGGACACTCCTCTTTTTTTTAGAAAGGGAGGGTAGGGACGTCACTCCTGTTTATTTTTTTTTATTTTATTTTTTTTTAAATATTAACCCCCACACTACCACCTAAGTGCGGTAGTGCTTATTTTGTCCCCAGCACCCATGGTGTGTGTGTGCAGGTGTGAGACACAGTGGAAGACGCAAAGTGCACCAATCTTTATTCAAATTCCACCACCAGGAAGACAGGAAAACACCCGGGTGGCCAGTGACAAACACTGCCCTTCACATCAAGGGACAGTGCTGTGTGATCAAAAACAGTGAAGGGGAGGGTAGGGACTAAATCAAAATAGAGTTGGACACTCCTCTTTTTATCGGTCAGTCAGGGGTCCCTGATTGGACCAGATTAACAACCCAATCAGGGAACTCATATTCTATGAGGTCCAACTGGCTGACCTCATTATAGTCACTACAGCAACTTAAATTGGAAAGAGAGAGAAAGAAAACAATCCATCTATGAGGCCCACTGTCAAGGAAAGGCCACCAGCATTCTCAAAGATCCATTCCACCCTGGCAATGTTTTTCTACAACCTTTACCATTGGGGAGAAGGTGCAGAAGCCTGAACACACACACACCAGTTGGTTTTGAAACAGTTTCTACCCTACTGTTGTTAGAATACTGAATTGACTCTCAAACCCTTAACATTCAACTGTACCTGTGTTTTTGTTTTTGCCGCTGTTTACCTATTATTTACTCATCTATGCTACTTAACTCTGTGATCTGCCTGTATTGCTCGCAAGACAAAGCTTTTCACTGTGCCTCTGTACACGTGACAATAAATTCAATTCAATTCAGTTAAATTCAATTCAGTTCAAGTTGGACGGCTGGCTGGTTTGTATTGCAGAGAAACACTAGCAGCATGTGTTCAATTCCCCAGTTAAGGTTATCACAAAGGGTTCTCCTTCTCTCCGGCTCTAATGAGAGGAGAGACATTTGGTCCAGTAAGACTATGGCAAAATTACCTTTATCGTTCAGCAATCAAATCCCACCTAGAAGACTGTGAAATTTATAATATAAGGGAGGCAGGTCTTTGAACTAATTGCTATGTTTTTATTTTAATTAGCATCTTATAAACTGGCAGTCTTGATTCACCTGCAAAACTAAAAACCTGAAATATCAGATGTTTACTATATTATCGTGATCTCTGCGATGTACAAGTTGTCAGCTGAGGGTGCGAGTGAGAAGGCTCTCTGCCGATAAGTTTTATTTCAAGCCAAAGTGTATTATTTTTAAAAAATTGCTGTGATTTATGCAGTACATAAAATATGACAGTGATATATATACCCCCACATTACATTGCTATTATTTAGTCTGTGTGGTTTTACATTGATTGTTTGGATCTCTTGATCAATCAGAATATTTGATCAACTGGCATGCTCCACGTCCCACAGGTGCTGGTTAATAAAACATTTGCTTATATCTGACAACTACCTAGGTAGTAGCTTTGTTGGCACATCTACCTAGCATTCTGGGAGTGAACATAACACTAATGACCAGGAGGGAAGTGGCAGTAATGAAAGGAAATGCTTCCCTGTGTAGGAAAAGAGACCATGTGGGAACCAAAAATGATTCAAAAAGACTAAGAAATGGAAAAGCAAGGTTCTGAAATTTGAAATAAGACTATACTCTTGTCAGTGTGGTCTAATGTTTCTCCAAAGAATGACGTCTGATTAGGTGAAAAACCAATGCCAACTTACAATGGGTACAAATTGGAGCATGAAAGATTATGGGATGTTTGGTTTGAAGCTGAAGTGACAGCATGTTTGTACGTTTAAAGATCCGAAAAGATTAATATTATGAAGGATACAGCTTTGGCTCAAACTTTGATTTTGCAATAGATGTGAACTTTAGTGATTTTGTTAAATAAGGAATATTGAATCAGAGTACTGATAGAAACTTTTTAATTGTTCCATTGTGTAGAGTGAATTTAGAATATGGCTTTATTCAATGGATCAGTTATTGTTGTAGTCTCTGAATTTCCTATAGGTAATATCAATTTTACATTAGGAACTTACCTCACAGGGGATAAGGTTTCCATCTCTGGCATTGGGAGACAAGTCTACTGAACTTAAAGTACTTTAAGAATCAGAGATTATGTGTAATCCTGTTGTAGAAAGAACTATTTGATTAATGATACCGGGTGTCAATCCTTACAATGAACTTGAAAGAATATATACTTCTCTTTGAATCTATTATGTAGTTTCAATTAAACATCAAAAGTTCAAATTTCTAACAAGAAAGAGACAATAATGCCTCAGACTAATGACAGTGGTTTAAAGTCACATCTAAACAAACTGACTTTAGCTGCTTTAAAGACTGCAGACTCTAAGTCACAGGAGCCAGATCAGAATATGAAACACATGGCTCAATTTTTTTTTTGAGAACTCTTTGAGATTTTACTTGGATCTTCCTTGTGATTTTGGGGTCTCCTTTTTCATTCTTACCAATTTATTTATGCAGGTGCATAGTAACAATATTTTTTGTATTTGTTTGACGTATGGGGCATTTAGACTTAAACAGAAGCTGAACCAGAAGAATTCATCCCTGCCCTCAGTTATCAGTTAAATTCCATTAAATTTAAAGTCACTGCATACGAGGAATGTATTAATTTCCTAGAAACCATAGAATTTAAATTGCAAAAGACAACAGCCATAAGTTAACAATAACCTTCTTTTCAAAATAACTGTTACACATTTCCATGTGAAAAAGAAACTAATACCCAAAACACACCTTTACATATTAATAAGGTTTCATCACATATGCACAAAGCTGAAAAATTTTAAATGAGCAGTTACTACTCTCACTGCGTGACTGAACTCAATCCTTGATTTAAATTTAATAATTGATGCAATACCACCCATAAGCTCCTGAACATATTCACTTTTAAGTTAGAAATTTCATGTTCATTTTCAGTGAATTCATTACCTCAGTGATTTCATTCTTCCTGACTCCGATGTAGCTAAGTATCCCTTTGTTGATAGATTTAAAATAATTCTGTCTTCTTTGCAGCCTACTTCTGGTCTCCCCCAACATTGCAACCTCCCTCTCCCCTTCCACTTGAGGTCTCCTTGGCCTTCGTGCTGCCTATTCCCCTCTCTACTAGCAAACACCTAACCATCTCCCCCCTCCCTCCCACCCCCGCACCACAACTGCAGCAATGTTCTTTTCTCCACCCTTGCATTCCTTTTCACATATTAGATTTCCTACAGTGCAGAAACAGGTCCTTCTGCCCAACAAGTCCACACCGACCCTCTGAAGAGTAACCCACCCAGACCCATTTCCCTACTCCATACTAATACACCTATCACTATGGGCAATTTAGCATGGCTAATTAACCTGAACTGCACATCTTTGGAATGTGGGAGGAAACCGGAGCACCCAGAGAAAACCCACGCAGACACTGGGAGAATGTGCAAACTCCATGCAGATAGTCGCCCGAGGCTGGAATCGAACCTGGGTCCCTGGCGCCGCGCTTTCTGGGCTCTTTCATGTTTTCTTGCAGTTATTAACTGGAAGTTTGAATTTCAGTTAAAAGCTATTAGGAGAACCCAGCGAGATACCCAATTTATTCTGGTTCCAGATGGGATACCCCAAATTGTAAAGGTCCCAGTTGAGGAAGGATGAACTTGGACCAAATGAATTGATGTTAAAAGAAGCCAAATAGCCAATCTTACCTGAGTTAACAAAGAAGTGAGTTTAGTAGTTATTAAATGTGAGAAGAAATAATAATTCAATATATGTATATACAGATTAATAATTAGAGTTAAGTCAAAAAAGTTAAAATTTAAGAAAAAAATACACAGGTCAGTTTCTGGGTCACTTGTGAAGTGTACGTGGAACACTATTATGGTTGTTTCAGTTGTTGTATCCTGCAGCGTTGATATAGCTCATTGAAAAGTGAATTTTGAGATACTTGACATTGCAGATTGATTGAAATTGTTTTATTCTGTTTCACTTTGACTGACACGTTTCCAGCACTCGAGTTATTTTACCTACAATACATAGATGTCTTATGGATGGTTCTTCAACTCTGATTTTCACAGGATACTAGTGCTCAAACCCAGGCTGGTACATGTAAATACTTCAGCTTAGTAGCACACCTCTTCCACTAACACACAAACTAGAGTTGAACTGGCTTTTGAAACGGGAAAACACAAAACATGTCTCTTGCCTTAGACAGCTTTTTTTCCTGGATGCGGTCACATATAGTGTGATTGAGGCCGTCTTCATGGGTATAGAACTTGACTATCAGTTTCTGCTCAGTGATTCTGCATTGTTGTGTATCTTCGAAGACCGTGTTGAAGGATGCTTACCCAAAGATCAGAGTTTGAATGTCCTTGTCCTCTTAAGTGTTCCCTGACTGGGAGGGAACATTCTTGTCTGGCGATTGTTATGCAGTGTCCATTCATCCGTTGTTGTAGTGTCTGCATGGTCTCGCCAATATACCATGCCTCATGACATCCTTGCCTGAGCATACGAGGTAGACAATATTGGGTGAGTCACATGAGTATCTGCAGTGTATTTGATGGGTGATGTTCCCATGTTTGATGGCAGTATTCATGTTGATGATCTGACAGCCTCTAACAAACTCTGAAAGGGGCAACCCATTTTTATGTTTTTAGGTTATGAGCAAAATAATAATTTCTGCAAAATGGCCTTTAGAAATCAATCATATCAATTAGTATTAATCCCATGTAAGTCAAAGTCAGACCATGTTTGGGGTTGGGAAATCATGGGGGCTTGTGGAGGAAATAGCAAATAATTTAGTGCCATGGAGAGCTACTTCCACTGAATACTAAACTCTGGGAATCTCTTGAGTGGGGCAATTGGTGCAGTAAGGAGTAAGTGCTGTTTTGCTCCTATTCTAAAAAAAACGATAGTCCAATAGAGAGAGACTTGAGAACTGAGGTCTCGGGGCATTAATTAAAATTGATAGTTTAAAGCAGATTCTAAAAGAGGGGATTGAGACTTTTTTTCTTAGTTCATTGAAAGGCAGCTGAGACCATTTGCTTGTAATTCCTGCACCACTTTGGAACTTCAGGACACATCATGTGTGTCAGATGTGTCTCAGTTTGAGCTGGAGCTCAGAGTTTCAGAGTTTGAAAAGCAGCTTAAGTCACTGCAGAGAATCAAGGAGGCTGAGAGTTTTGTGTATCAATTTTCCAGTAGCCTGTCACCTCACAGGCAGAGAAAAGTTCAGGTTAGTAGATAGTGACCATCTGGGATTGTAGGAAAAGCGAGGAAATGCAGATCGCTTTGGTTTAGGTGGCACTGTCAAACTGGAATTCAGTTTGGAGACTTCAGACCATCATCATGGTCACTTATATGGTGTGTGTTGCATATGGTGTGTGTTGCCTCCCTGGTGTTGAGTAAAGGACAAAATATTTTGCAGGGAGGAGGGGAACCATAAGTTTTTTAGCACCAATGCTGTAGAGAGGGCTGTTATTGAGGCCACGTGGGTAGATTTCTAGGCGCTAAGGAGGAAGCTATAGATTAAGATCCCGATTGTAGTAATCAGTGGATTATTTCCTGTGCTATGCACCAGCTAGAGTAGAAACAGGAAGGTAGGGAGGATCATTGCAAAGTTTGAAGCATGATGTAGATTGGAGGCTTTCAGATTCTCAGGAATTGGGAGCAAATCCTTGGCAGAATTCATATGTTAAAAAGAGATGGGTCATATCTCAACAGGACTGGAACCAATGTCATTGCGGAAAGATTCATTAGTGACAAGAAAGGCTTATACTAAATTGGCAGGAGGATAGACTCCAACAAATAAAGTAGAAAAGAGGAATAAGATGCATTAAGGAATAAGAGTGTTGGAGAATTAATGTCAAAAACAATCACTCTCACCACAGTTATTGAATTCAGCTCTTTTGCCCATGTTTGGACACCGAACATCAGAAATAGAAGCAGAACTGGACCATTCAGCTGCTGAAGACTACTGTACCATTCAACAAGATCATGGCCTAATCTGGCCCAGGTCTCAACTCTTCTTTCATTCCAGCTCCTCAAAGCCTTTCACTCAATACTTCAAAACTTACCTGTTTCTATTTTAAATACATTCAGTCTCCACAACTCACTGGGATAGAAAATTCCAGACATTCACTGTCGTGTGGGAGGAGAAATTCCATCATATCACAGTTTAAAATACGTTCGTTTAGTCTGTAACCAATTCCTATAGTTTGAGATTCCTTCAGCAATAGAAACATCTTCTCAACATCTACCCAGTCAGGCCCGCTCAGAATTTTTTATGAATGTTTTAATAAGATCACCTCTCATTCTTCTCAACTCTACTGAATAAAGACCTAACCAGTTTAACCATTCTTGATATGTCATCCCAGGAATCAACCTAGTGAGTCACTTTTAAACTGCCTCCAATGCCAACATATACAGGGACCAAAACCATATACAGTACTTCAGGTACAGCCTCACCAACACCCTGTACAGTTGTAACAAGGCTTGCTTATTATTAAACTCCAATCCTTAGCAATAAAGGCCTAAATTCCATTTTCCTTCGTATTTACTTGTTACACCTGCATGCTAACAAGAATACCTAAATCCATTTAGATAATACTTTGCTTTTTGATTCTTTCTACTAAAGTGCATGGCAAAGATGAAGAGGAATTTCTCCTCAGAGGATTCTAAATCTATGGCATTCTTGTTGAGACTGGGTCATAAGTATATTTAAGGCTGAGGAAGACAGAATTTTAATCAGTAAGGGAATCAAAGGATCTGGGGAAAAGGCAGGAAAGTGGAAGATTAACAAATCAGCCATGATTTTATTGAATGACAGAGCAGCCTTGATGGGCTGAATGGCCTACTTTTGCTCGTCACACTTTCCTACATTAAATCCATCTTCTAAGTTTTTGCCCACAATCTCAATATATTGTAGATTCCTTATGCCTTCATTACAATTTGCCCTTCTATCTATTTTTGTATCATCAACAAATTAATTTGGATACATTACAGTGTGCCCCTCTTGCAAGTCACAAAGATAAATAATTGAGGCCCTTGGACTGTTCTTTCTAGCACACCATTAGTTACATATTTCCAACCTGAAAAAGACTCATTAATCCCAACTCTGTCTTCTGTGTTTTAACCGATTCTCAGTAATACCCTCAAAGGTGTTAATGAGCTCTGGAATTGAGGGTCCTGGAAATTACTGGAGAGCAGAATGAGACAAATTCTGTTAATAGTTTATTGTTCTCCTGAAGCTTTCTAAATTATTCATATACAGCATACAGTTTGTATTTATACATTTTGTAGACAGTTTTTTTTTAACAAGTTATTCCATTAAGTGTCTTTGGTAAAGGTTAAGAGAGTTTATCAAAACAAAAAATACTAGAACTTTGCAAGTTAGCTTCAAAATCATATACAGAAAAATGTCATAAAACTATGTAAACAACAAGACTTAAGAAGGGAATAGTTAAAAGTAAAATTTTGAGACAGAGGCTAAAACAGTATGAGTTCAGGAGAGAGAATTTAAAACAGCAAGACTTTTAGACTGATGGATTAGAACTGAGCTCATTTTCTGGTTGAGGGGAATAGGGATCTGAATATCTCTCAAATGACTCTGTAACAGTTTGTGTACATTTTGACCAGAACCTTTTGTTCACTAAATATTTACAGTCATGGATCTTTCTAAATTCAGAGTACTGCTTCCTCCATGAGATCTCTCTTTAAGTTCTTTCTATTTATGAAATTTTGATTTCTTAGACTGTTACTGTTAATCCATTATTCCAATTCTCCCCTCAAGTCTTTTTTTTCATTTTCTGCACTTTTTCCATCTACGTCCAAAGTCTCAAACATCATAGCATTAGTGGCTGAGGCAGTTTTAATACACTTGCTAATCGCTTTTAGAATTATTTCTGAATTTGATGGTCTGATGCACTCTCCCTGTTCTCACCTCATGCATGTATTTCTGAGGGATTCATAGAGCTTTCAGTGAGTCTCACGTCTTCTCAAAAAACCAGAGTTCTAAGTCAATATCTGAAATGATTTTCTTGTCAATGATATCAATGTTAATACTCTCTGATTTCTCCATATAACAAACACTTTGTGTTATTTCCACCTAATATCATCTTGGCCATTCTGTTTCTTAACAATAGTTGCTTCTTGTTGCCAGTTTCCAATACTTACACTTTCCCTGGTTGAAAATTTCCCAACTCCCTCATTCGACAGCAGTGGTTGAAGTTCCTAATAGGTTGTTCTCCTTAAACTTCTGCTTGTTTTCCTACTCTAATATGATCAATGTTAATGTGAGGTTTATTTTTCCAGATAACAAAGGTAGCTGCATTTGCAGTTTTTTCATCTTCAACAAACAAATCATGCATAATTGTGAGATATTTTTTGATCGAATGTTTGTCTCAGTATAGCTCTGCTGGGGATGTATGTTGGCCACCCGTTCTAATAACACCTTGCTATCTGGAGACATTCATGAATGTATTCCAGTTTTATTTCTCTGATGCTGAGTACTATGGTGCAGTCACTCCTCTATGAATTAGAAAAATATTGATCTACATTTTCCAACCTTTTGTCAATCTATATTTGTGCCAAATTAAAGTCATTATTTTTCTTCAGAAGTCCTTTTACAGTTCTGACTGTTTTTTATGATTCAGCCATTTCAGTGCAGGTAGTGAGTTGAACCAATTTGCAAATTATCATTGGCAAATTCTCCAAATCAATTGTTTGCAAACTGTGGTCCATTACCAAGTACAATCATGTCAGGAACATTGAGAGTTGAATAGATTTGTTTTGATGATCTTATCACTGTGTCTGGTGATGATTTATCTTAATCCAGCCTCAGTAATAGTCAACAATAAGGATGAATATCTTCATATTCAAACAAGGGCATTCGTAATGTTTCCCAAGTCCTTGATGGAAATGACGATTATAGTAAAGGCTGTTTCTGTTTCTGACTGTTAATGACTCAGATGTTACTGCTGGATATAATTTCCTTAGTCAGATGACCACTCCCTTGCCACCATACTAACTGTTGGCCTCTTGCTTGTAATTTTGATATCCACAATGACCTTGATGCACTTTATGGAGAATATCAATTGTGTGTCTTACGTATTAACAATATTTCATTACAAACTAACAAATCATGGATAATTATGAGATATTTTGTTGATCGAATGTTTGTCTCAGTATAGCTTTGCTGGGGATGTACGTTGGCCACCCATTCCAATAACACCTTGCTATCTGGAGACATTCATGCATGTATTCCATTTTTATTTCTCTGATGCTGACGAGTATTATGGTACAGTCACTCCTCTATGAAGTAGAAAAAAATTGATCTACATTTTCCAACCTTTTGTAGAGCTATATCAGGTAATGGTTCAAAAAAAGAGTTAAGGTTGAACGTGCATTAGCACCAGCCAGACTGACAATGTCACACACAATCTTTGGATAAAGACAGTGAGTTCCAGATATTTTCTCATGAACCTCTTCAGATATATTATTACATACTTCTGGCACAGACCAGACCTGAACTTGGGCCTCCTTGTTCAGACTACCAATGTGCCAAGGACCCTGAAAAACAGCAACTCTCAGAATTCAAGGAACAGATTTAATCCATATAGCTCTTGCAAATCCTTGCCAATTATGCCCGATAACTACACTTCCCCGATTCCTTGTGTGGCAGTAACTTCTGGAACCAGAGACAATTCTTTGGCACCTGATCGACAGGACTGGAATCTCCAAGCAGCTGCATGACTGTACAGTTACACAACTTAGAGGGAATGCTGCTGATTACATGATGGAAATGAATATAGTTCACATTACTAATCAACCATTTTGTAAACAGGCGCATTACAGAAAAAGGAGAATTGGTCTCACACTGTGCCACATACTGGCAGAGGTAGGAATACCAGCATCGATAATCACGGCTTGTCGCAACATTGCACCAAGGGCTGTCAATGGCACATTCACAGAAGTGGAGGAGCCGGTGTTGAACTGTGGTGGACAAAGTTAAAAATCACACAACACCAGATTATAGGTTAACAGGTTTAGTTGGAAGCACTAGCTTTTGGAGCACTGCTCCTTCATCAGGTAGTTCAGAGTAGCGCTCCAAAAGCTAGTCAGAGCTGTACAGCACGGAAACAGACCCTTCGGTCCAACTCATCCATGCCGATCAGAAAACCCAACCCAAATCTAGTTCCACCTGCAGCACCCGGTCCAGATCCCTCCAAATCCTTATTCATATACCCACCCAGATGCCTTTTAAATGTTGCAATTGTACTAGCCTCCATCACTTCCTCTGGCAGCTCATTCCATACATGTACCACCCTCTGCGTGAAAATGTTGCCCCTTAGGTCTCTTTTATATCTTTCCCTTCTCACCCTAAACCTATGCCCTCTAGTTCTAGACTGCCCCACCCAGGGAAAAGACTTTGTCTATTTATCCTATCAATGCCCCTCATGATTTTATAAACCTCTCTAAGGTCACCCCTCAGCTTCCAACGCTCCAGGGACAGCAGCCCTAGTCTAATCAACCCTTCCTAAAGCTCAAATCCTCCAACCCTGACAACATCCTTGTAAATCTTTTCTGAACCCTTTCAAATTTTGCAACATCCTTCCAATAGAAAGGAAACCAGAATTGCATGCAATATTTCAAAATGGCCTAACCAATGTCCTGTACAGCCACAACATGACCTCCCAACTCTTGTACTCAATGCTCTGACCAATAATGGAAAGCATATCAAATGCCTTCTTCACTACCCTATCTACCTGTGACTCTACTTTCTAGCAGCTATGAACCTGCACTCCAAAGTCTTTGTTCAGCAACACTCCCGAGGACCTTACCATTAAGTGTATAAGTCCTGCTAAGATTTGCTTTCCCAAAATGCAACATCTAAATTAAACTCCATCTGTCACTCCTCAGCGCATTGGCCCATCTGATCAAGATCCCATTTTAATCTGAGGTAACCTTCTTCACTGTCCACTACACCTTCAATTTTGGTGAATTCTGCAAACTTACTAACTATATCTCTTATGCTCACATCCAAGTCATTTAATGCTTCCAAATAAACCTGTTGGTCTGTAACCTGGTGTTGTGAGATTTTTAACTACATTCGCAGAAGTTACTGTTAGTGACTGAGTTGTAACACACTAACTCTTAGTTAAAGATTCCTTTCAATAAGTTACTCTGACTGGCATTCCAGGGATACTGTTGGTCTTGTTTCAACAGTTCTCCCAACAGTACATTGATTATTAATAGATTAATTCTGAATTTCCCTACTCAGTTAAGTATTCTTAGAAACATTCAGAGTTCTGTTAAGTTCTTGAGATTTGAAGGCATTCTCTGATCACCTTCATTGTCTCAGAATCAATCTTCGTTCTCATGGCTTATACTATGTAGCTTAAGAATTTAATCATAGGCTTTGCAAATTCACATTTGTCATTTAATGCTTGTCCTGCGTCATGGAATGTTTTCAGAACCTCCCCAACCATATGATCACACTTCTTTTTTGTTGAGCCATGCATCATATTAAATGAGGATCCTTGGTTCAAAAATATAATTTTTTTTCCAATTATTTCTCTATCATTACGTTTTAATTTTGCCACAATCAGACTTTTAACTTCTAAACTTGTTCCATCTTGGCCTTGCAGTTTGGTTGAAGAAAGTTTGAATTTGATCTGTTTTAACCATCATAATTAATCACAGTACTTGAACACCTGCTCCAGTGTCTACTTTAAATGCTGCATATTTCCCTCTACTTCCAGATTTACCAAATGGTATTGATTATCTGGATTATTGATCTCTCTTAAGATGTCTAAATTCTGGTGCTGTTATTCTTCTGTTTTCTGGATCTGGCTACATTTAATACTCAGGTGCCATTTAATTCCATTACTTGCATGTTTAGAACAATAATATATTTTAAATGACCACTTTTACCACAATTGTGGCATTTAGCTCCCCCTACTGTGCAAATCATCACATTCATTTTCCTTATTCTTGCTTTCAAAATGGCAGTTTGCACACTAATACCATTTTCTGCAGACTTTTGTGTTGGCACACTTACTGCTTTCAGGTCAATAAATTGCACAGACACACTTGGCTTTTTATACAGAGTTCTGAAGTCTCTTCAAACTATCCCGTGAATTTTATGTTGGATCTGCCTCACAAACTATATTGCCATCGTCAGTGTTAATCCTCCCTTGATTGCAAATGACAGACAATGACCCTCACCCATCACACCGACAACTATGTCATCTTGTAATACTATGTTCCTTAGATCACTGTGTGCACAATTCCAATTAATCGAGAAAAGTCATGAATGAAAGAAACAATAGACTTCACTGTTCTCTGCCTCCATTTCATATATTTAGTTCATTCAATGATCAGGGTTTAAAATGTATGCCAGACGCTTTCAGATTTTTGTCATAAGATGAAGTCTCATCCATACCTTGTCCTGTGAACAATCATTCATAATGGTATGGATTGTACAGTGCAGCATGCTGACCTGTTTTTTCAACCCTGAGGCTGTTTGATACTTGGCAAAACACTTCCCCCAATCTTTCCCAGATCTGGGCCCATTTGGGAATGGCACTGGAAGTCATAAAGATGATTCTATAAAATCCTCTGAAAGATCCGGACTGATGCCTGCTCAGGATCTGTGGCACTGCTATTGTTTTCTGAAAGGGGATTCCAATCCTGCTCCCCAGGTGAGTTAAAAACATTTTCCTTTTGACCTGCCAAAGTGTTTTTTGTGGTCTGCTAGCTTGTCTTCAGTACTTGTTGCTTTTGGGTTCTCTTTCATGACTGAAAGAGGTTGTGTACATTTTAACAATAAATTTTTATTCACAAACTAGTTACATTGTCATGGATGTACAAGGCCTTGGGGAATGTTCCCCAACAAAGAGACTTATGGGCGCAGCTGCATAGTTCCTTGAAAGTGGAGTCAAAGGTAGGCAGGGTGGTGAAGGTGACATGGGTCAGCGCATTGCATATAGGAGTTCAGACATCACTTTGCACTATACAAGACATTAGTTTGACCATTTTTAGGATACTGTGTTCATTTCTGGTCTCCCTACTATAGGAAATATGTTGTTAAACTTGAAGGACTTCAGAAAAGATTTACAAGGAAGTTTGTGATTGGAGATAGCTATAGGGAGAGGCTTTTTTCCCTGGAGCATCGGATCTTATGAAGATTTAAAAATCATGAGGGGCATGATTACAGTGAATAGCCATAGTCATTTTCCAAGGGTAGGGGAGTCCAAAACTAGAAGGCATAGGTTTAAGGTGAGAGGAGAAAAATTTAAAAGGAACCTGAGGGGCAACTTTGTTACGCAGAGGGTGATGTGTGTATAGAACAAGATGGTTTTGGAGGTTGGTATAATTGTAGTATTTAAAAGGCTTCTAGATGGATACATGAATAGGAAGAGTGGAGATGGATATGGGCCAAGTGGTGGCAAATGGAACAAGATCAGTTTAGGATACATGGTTGGTGTAGACAAGTTGGACTGAACGGTCTGTTTCCATGTCTTATGAATCTACAACATGTTAAATTAGACAGAAAGAAATAATGCAGGCTTGTAAGAAAGGGTGAGTATGGTGGTAATAATGGAAGATTTTAATCTACACCTGGATTGGATGTATCAGTTTAGCAAGGATAGTCTGGAAAATAAGTTTAGAGAATGTTTTCAAAACTGTTTCTTAAAGTAGCACATTTTACAGGTGGACAGAAGATTTTGTAAACCCGGTAATGTGCAATGAGACATGATTAATTAATGACCTCCAAGAAAAGGAGCCCCTGAGTAGCAGTAGCAGTGATCCTAACATTGAATTTTATTTCAGAGCTGAAGGAAACAAAGAGTAGATCTAAGATTAGTATTTAACACTTAAATAAAGGCAAGTATAAGATTAGGAAGGTGGAGTGAGCTCAAATGAGCTGATAGATAACATTAAAGGGTGTGCCAGCAGAGACACAATAGATGGCATTTCAGAGATATTCCACATAATAGACCATATCTTTGGTGAACAGAGAGAAAAAAGACTCTAGGAGAAGGATGCATTGTTTGAGGTAAACTAAGGATGTTAAAGATTGTATTAAATCCAAATAAATATTTTACAATTAAGCTAAGATAGATATTTTCCATAATCAGACAGGATCTAAAAACAATAAAGAATGATTAAATAAATGAGGGAAAATTAGACAGACAGAAAGCTATAAAAATAAATCACAAACAGGTATCCAGAGTTAAAAGAGCAAAGGAAGTGAGTTCTGGAGAATTATAATACGAAATAAGAAAATTACAGAACCATTGAATTGAACCATTGTGGGCGGCACGGTGGCACAGTGGTTAGCACTGCTGCCTCGCAGCGCCAGAGACCCGGGTTCAATTCCCGACTCAGGCGACTGACTGTGTGGAGTTTGCACGTTCTCCCCGTGTTTGCGTGGGTTTCCTCCGGGTGCTCCGGTTTCCTCCCACAGTCCAAAGATGTGCAGGTCAGGTGAATTGGCCATGCTAAATTGCCCGTAGTGTTAGGTATAGGGGTAAATGTAGGGGTATGGGTGGGTTGCGCTTCGGCGGGTCGGTGTGGACTTGTTGGGCCGAAGGGCCTGTTTCCATACTGTAATGTAATGTAATCTAATCTAATATATTGCATCTGTCTTCACTGGAGAATCTACGTATAACATTCAGAAATAACTGCAAAGCAAGAGCTGAAGTGGGCTGTAAAAGGGATACACGTCAAAGAATTACAATCACTAGTATAAGGGTATTGAGGAGAAAGTGAGGTCTGCAGATGCTGGAGATCAAAGTTGAAACTTTATTGCTGGAACAGCACAGCAGGTCAGGCAGCATCCAGGGAACAGAAGATTCGACGTTTCGGGCACAGGCCCTTCTTCAGGAATGAGCAGAGTGTTCAGCAGGAGAAGATAAAAGGTAGGGAGGAGGGACTTGGAGGAGGGGCGTTGGAAATGTGATAGGTGGAAAGAGGTCAAGGTGAGGGTGATCGGTCAGAGTAGGATGGAGGGCACCGTCGACCACGTCGGGGGGGAAATTGCGGTCCTTGAAGAAGGAGGCCATCTGTGTTGTACGTATCCTCCACTTCCCGCTAGTGCCCTCCACCGCATCTCCTCCACTTCCCGCTAGTGCCCTCCACCGCATCTCCTCCACTTCCCGCTCCTCCGCCCTTGAGCCCCGCCCCTCCAACCGCCACCAGGACAGAACCCCACTGGTCCTCACCTACCACCCCACCAATCTCCATGTACAGCGCATCATCCGCCGTCACTTCCGCCACCTCCAAACAGACCCCAGCACCAAGGATATATTTCCCTCCCCTCCCCTATCAGCTGTCCGTAGAGACCACTCCCTCCGCGACTCCCTTGTCAGATCCACACCCCCCACCGACCCAACCACCACTCCCGGCACCTTCCCTTGCAACCGCAGGAGGTGCAACACTTGCGCCCACACCTCCCCCCTCACTTCTCTCCAAGGCCCCAAAGGAAACTTCCATATCCGCCACAGATTCACCTGCACCTCCACCCACATCATCTACTGCATCCGCTGCAGCCGGTGTGGCCTCCTCTATATTGGGGAGACAGGCCGCCTACTCGCGGAGCGACTCAGAGAGCACCTCTGGGCCACCCGGACGAACCAACCCAACCAACCTGTAGCACAGCATCTCAACTCCCCCTCCCACTCCACCGAGGATATGCAGGTCATTGGACTCATCCACCGCCAAACCACAACAACCCGACGGTCGGAGGAGGAGCGTCTTATCTTCCGACTGGGAACCCTCCAACCACAGGGGATGAACTTGGACTTCAACAGTTTCTTCACCCCCCCTCCCCCCACCTTGTCTCACCCGGATCCCTCCAGCCCGGCACCGCCTTCCTGACCTGCAGTCTTCTTCTTGACCTCTCCGCCTCCATCCTACTCCGACCCAACACCCACACCTTGACCTCTTTCCACCTATCACATTTCCAACGCCCCTCCTCCAAGTCCCTCCTCCCTACCTTTTATCTTCTCCTGCTGAACACTCTCTGCTCATTCCTGAAGAAGGGCCTGTGCCCGAAACGTCGAATCTCCTGTTCCCTGGATGCTGCCTGACCTGCTGTGCTGTTCCAGCAATAAAGTTTCAACTATAAGGGTATTGAGTAAATTTATGGAAATAAAGGCTGATAACTCCCTAGGTCCTGATGGATCTCATCCTAGGGTCTTAAAAAAGTAAGTGATTGTTGAGACAATGGATGCATTATTGTAAATTTTCAAAAATCCACTGATTTTGGAAACTTTCCATTAGATTGGAAAACAAACTTCTCTATTCAAGTAAAAATGGAGACAGAATACATGAAACTGTAGACAAGTTAGCTTAACATCTGTCATAGGGAAAATGCTAGTCTTTATTCAGGAGGTTATAATAGGGCTCTTAGAAAATCTTAATGCAATTTGGCAGAATCATGCAACTAATTTGAAAGGCAAATGGAATGTTGGTGTTTACTGCGAAGCGAATGGAACATAAAAGTATGGAAAATGTTGCTGCAGCTGGATAGGGGCATGATGAGATCACATCTGGAGTACTGAGTAGTTTCAGTCTTCTTATTTGAAAAAGGATATAATTGTGTTATGCAGAGATCAGAGGGTTTCTTTGACTTATTTCGTGGGATGAACAGCTTATCCTATGAATTCATGTTGGAAAAAAAAGGGGCATATATTGATTAGAGTTTAAAGTTTTAGGAAATCCTATTGAAACATTGAGCATCCTAAATGGCCTCGATAAGACAACAGCCGGAGGCTGTTTACCGGCGGGTGGGAATCTAGAACGAGGGGTATCAGTTTAAAAATAATAGATCTACCTTCTAACAGAGAGATGAGATTTTTCTTCTCTCTGGAGGCTTGTCAGTTTGAGGAATTTTCTTCCCTCGAAAGCACTGAAGGCTGTTATTGAATTTAGTCAAGGCAGAGTTCCTTTTTTTTTGATAGGCACGAGTGAGGATTATGGTGGCAGACAAGAAAATGGAATGAGACCATAATTAAACAAGTCTCCAGAGAGGTTGAATGGTGGAGCTGGCTCGAAGTGCTGAATGGCCAACATCTGCTCCTACGTCCAATGAGTTAACAATTTTGTGAAAGGAAAATCTTGTTGGAACGCTTTAGTGCAATTCTTTGAGGAGGCAACACAACATTGATAAAATGGAACCTGTAGATATGATATACAGGGATTTCCAAAAAGCTTTAGGTGAGTTCAGTGTTGTGTCTCAACTATTTACAATCAGTATATTTAATGACTTGGATGAAGGGACCAAATGTACAGTTGCTAAATTTTCTGATGACACAATGATAGGTAGGAGATTGAATTATGGGGAGGCCATAAGGACTCTGAAATGTACACGGAGAGCTTGAGTGGGCAAAAACGTTGACAGATGGAGTACAAGGTTGGAAAATATGAACTTGTCCACTCTTCAGGAGCAATAGGAAAGCTGTATATTATTTAAATGAAGAGAGACTACAGAACTCTGGTATATAGGGAGCTGAGTGCCCTGATAAAGGGATTAGAGTTAGTCTGCATGTACAGCAAATAATTAGGAAGGGCAAATGCAATGTTATTGATTGAAAGGAGAATGTTTTGCTACAGTTGTTAACAGATATGATGAAACAAAATCTGGTGTAATATGTACAATTTTGTTTTCATTTAAAATATGAAATTGCATTTGAAACAGTGCAGAAAAGATTTACTCAGTGGATTCCTGACATGAAAGATTCTCTTATGAGGAAAGATGAGGCAGATTGAGCTTGTACCAATCGGAGTTTAGAAGAACGAGTGGTGATCTTATTGAAATATGCAAGCTCCTGAGGGAACTGAACAAGGTGGATGTGTCGCTATTTGGAATAGACTAGGACTAGGGAATACAGTTTAAATATAAGTGGTCTGCCATTTAAGACAGAAATGCCCTTAAGAATTGTTAGTCAGTGGGACCTCTTCCCCAGAGACTAGTGAAGGTTGGATCATTTAATATGAGTTAACTGTCTTAACTGACAATGAAATCAAGAAGTTTAGCAATTAGATATGAAAGTAGAAGCTACAATCAGGTCAGCATTGATCTTATTTAATGGCTGAGCAGGCTAGAAGAGTTTAATGGTCCACCCTGGTTTTAAACTTGTAGGTTTATATTAATAAATCATCCTGTTAATTGAAATATACAAATAATCATATCTCCCACACTAAAAAGTGTTATATTACAGTAATAAAACCGCTTGATATCAATAATCACTATACCCCTTTTCTGCCAAACTTATACGTACCAAAAATTCCAAAGTAGTCCAAAGTTACAAAAAATTATTCAGCAATAAACAAAATGACCAGATTAAAATTAAATCCCATGTTGTGATTATTAAAATGTCAAAGGCAAACTTTGAGCGGGAGTTGAATCTCTAATAATATATTTTCCTCCAATTTTTTAGGATGATTGCTTTTCAAAAGTGTACATTTGAAATCATACATCAATTCATATAATTCAGAAATGTTAGCCTCTTGAATTCTGAGTGGAATTCTGAAGACAATAATAAAGTTCAAATAGAAATTATTTCTGTTGTTATTCAATTCTTCAGCTATATAGTTAACAATGTGCTTCTGTGAAAAACTGAAAATGAAGTTTAATCTCATACAGGAAGGAATTAGCCCATTCTGAACTGAGAGGATAGAGTGTGGGATCGATTGTTCTACTTGGCAGCTTTCACGGACTTCATGATTTCATTCTCAAGCTCATGAGTTGGCAACCAGACAGAATTTTCAATACGGCAATGAATCTCAATGAAATGAATAATCACATTAATTATATTTCTAATAAAAACTTCCCAAAAAAAACAAAATATTGCTTCAAAAACATTTCACACATCAGATATGTATAGGTATATGCCTTTTAATGTTAAGTACTTTATTTTGAACATTGCTAATTTCCAGCTGTTGTGTACATTTCAATGATTTACATCCAGTGAGTGAATGGAGTTGGATCATTTAAGATTAAATTTTCAACGGACTCAAAGATGATAATCCACTATTCTGGTTTATGATTTTCACTGAAGAAACTGTTTTATTTTGGTGTGCAGAACTCATTTTCTAAAGTTATATCTAGCTCACCTCAAACATTAAATTGGAGTTTTCAATAAAAGAATGTTTTTACTTTTGTAATACTTTATATCATAAATAAATGCTTTACTCTAATTGTTAGCATACTGTATTTATTCATTCTGACGTTGGAGGAAACATCCCCCTCTTCTGGTAATATTTATAATACAGATTTTGAGAAACAAAGGTTTCTTGAAAGACTGAAGGCATCATGAAATTTCCTGCCGGATGAATAGATCATAATTGGGTGGGTCAAATCTTGACAGAACCTCAACCCATCAAAACATTTAGTGGCATTGAGGATATTGATTTTACTGGTCAGGGTTTAAAACATATTCTTTCACTGACAAGGCCAGAATTTACTTATTTCTACTTGGCCTTGAGGTGGTTGAGAGCCACTTTCTTCAATGGCTGCAGTTTGTCTGATATTCGTCCTATTTGTAAGGATGGAGTACCAGGAGTTTGCTCCAGCACCAATGAAGGAGTGACAATGTAGTTAGGGCCGAGTGAGTGGCTTGCTGGGGAACTCGCAAGTGGTGGTGTTTCGCACATATTCACTATCCTTATCCTTCTAGGTGGTAGAGATCACAGATGTGGAAGGTGCAATCAAAGGAGCTTGAAGTATGTTTTGTACGGGCACTACTGCTACCAGAGTTTGTAGCAAATGCGTTGAATGTTTAATGCAGATGTGTGCTTTACTGAAAATGTTCACGGCCATCTTATCTCTTACAGGGAAAAAAAACAAACCTTTGGCTTGAATTTGCTATTCATGGTGAGACACCAGCACATACCTGAATAGGTTCAATGGCATTTCGGACTGGAACCTGCAGTGATTCCAGAGCTATCTGGCACAGTCCCTCTACAGGGAATCTTAGAATTTTATGAATTGGTCAAGCAATAATGCATTTCCTTAAACAATTAAATTGAAGATTATTAATAAAATGCACAATCTGAACCAAAGGGGTAAATATTAGGGGTTCTCAATGTCCCTACCTTTGAGCCAAGAGGTCCAAGTTCAAGTCCGATCTGCTCCAGAGGTGTGTAATAACATTTCTGAACAGGTTGATGTTCTCATCAATATCTACAAGACTAAGGAGGTAAACATTTAACCCCAAACCAAATTATGTACTGAAAGCAACAAGATGGAATTAAGAGGAGTGAAAGATACAGAAAGAACAAGTTACAATATTACACTTTTTATAATTAATCTCCAACAATAATTAAAATCTGACAAGGGATTGTGGCAGAATGGGTAATGTTCCTGCTGAGCCTAAAGTTCCAGGTCCAAGCTCACTCCAGAATTAGGTGGCCAAAGAAGGTGTGCTCATAACATGACCAAACAGGTAGAGTATCAGCTTGTTAATCTTCACAATGTATGCCAATGGCAGGAAATAGGAGCAAGAGATATGCGTTGCCAGCAATGTGATGGAAAGGAAAGTTGCAGCCTCTACAATTACTATTCATAGGTCAGAGGAAAACATGTAGGTGAAAGTGCAGATTATCACAACAACTTAGACACATTAAAGAGTCATTTGGTTGGGAAGCCAATGTGACTGGTGCCAACAGCACAGGATTTGGTCCCCAATTTGGCTGGGATGAATTACGGACCTGCCTCCTTGCTCTATCCATGCTGGAGGTCACAGTGCTGTGGGTGAGGTCTGCCTTTGACTTTACCAGGAAGTTTTCAAAGTAAAAGCTTGTTCCTAACTAGTAAAGCTGAGCTGAAAGAATTAAAACATTTCTCTAAAGTGCTGAAGCTGCAGAAAATGGTCTCTTGTATGGACCTGAATACCTTCCATCAAGGGAAGGAAATGAAACCTCTCAATACTAATATAAGTATGTTTATCTCAACATTTTAATCTTTGCCAATGCAAAACAAATTTGTATATAAACATGCCGTATGGCCTAGAAATGCAATTTACCTTAAGATGTCAAACATCTTTTCTATTGCTGTTACTCAGATCTCTTTGGCAATCACTTCCTCAAGGAGACAAAATATGGTGGGTATGGGCAGAGCTGGGCTTCCAAAGTTGGGAGTTGGCCCAAACCTCTCACTGAGCACAATGTGAAAAGACAACACTCTTTGGATAACGTTGTCTAGAGACAGAAAGTAGGGACCTAGGAGGGGAGGCCAGGAAAGGATCTTTGCATGGACTTAGACTGAAACAAAAACTTTTAATGCACTGGAATATACTGTGCAAAAATAAAATCTAAAATGAGAAGTAACAAAAGTTACAATTGGAATGGCTATAGAATCATTACAAAGTCAAGGATTGTGGATACCAGCAGCAATCATCTTAGCTATGTTTGGAGTCGAAGACGCATTAAGGACTAAACAAGGTGACTGAAAGATTCCTTAAGACACCAATGGCTTCGACTTTTTCTGATTTGAGTCAAACAGGCAACTTGTATTTCTGACCTCTTCAACCAGACCAATGACAAACAATTCTGAATATAGCCCATAATCAAGTGTTTGGACATCATATATACAAAGCTCACTCATCCATTATAGTTACTAGAAGCACCAAGTTGGGAGATTCCTACATTAATTATAGGTAACAAGGTTTTACAATTAGGTTTTAGAAACATGGTGAGCAGCTTTCCAAAGTAACAAAGCTAGTTTGAAACCACTTAATTTTAGGATTTGCAGTTCTCAAACAATGATTAATCTTCTTGGAAGTATTACCAGCCTCCATGCACACATGCGCCAGAAGTATTGCCATTTAGAATTACAGAGAGCAAAAGACCAGTGGCCACTTCAATGGCTATCATCCATTTTTCCCCATTTTCTATTTGTGAAATGCTTAAATTGTCTAAAATGATAGTGTTGCAGACTCAACTTGGATGCATAATTTTCTTCAGTTTCATTTTGTGGTTTCTTAATTCATGTGTAGAAAAACAATGCATCAATTCAGAGTATTTCTTGAGATTATTTACAAAAGATTCTATGCTTTATCTTATTTGGAGATTGTTTGAAATCTGATCTGTGGCTGTGGATAGATCAAAGGCAGCAAATAATACGCTCACCAGAAAGACCTGATGTACATTTTGAATCAAACCAGCCAGATTAAAAGATTTTAAATTAAAAATGAACCGGTTATCAGAGAATAATTTTGAGCTCAGCAGATAATTTATTCCTTTCATTTGTCAAATAATCATGGCAAATGTGAAAAAAAAAATAAAATATTGAAGTGTTTAATCATTTGGTAGTATAAAAATTAAGATACTTGGGGAGTTTTCTGAAAATGCCCGATTACCAGACAAAAAATTGTTAAATTACAATGTTTTGAGAATTACGCCTTGAAATTTGGAGAAGTGGAAGAGGGCTTGAATGTTGAAAAGTATTACGAAGGAAGGTCTGAAAATGACCTCAGCCTGGTTTAAATGGTTTCAGCATTAAATGGTTGAGATAAAAACGTTTCAGCAGCGACATCTGAAATTACACGGCATCAACCACTTGGTGTTATAAAACCACCAGGGCTTTTATTGACAAAAAAAATGCAAAGCACTAAGAGAATGACATTGCAATGTCTTCTGCACTATATAATAGGCAAAAGTGAGGACCGCAGATACTGGAAACCAGAGTTTAGATCAGCATGGTGCTGGAAAAACACAGCAGGTCAGGCAGCATCTGAGGAGCCGTGGATGCTGCCTGATCTGCTGCACTTTTCCAGCACCACACTGATCTAAACCCTGCACTATACAACAGCACAGTGAAGCAAAACAGTTGTGGCAAAATTTAAAAAAATACACAAATCAACAAAAAAGTGAAAAACTTTGTATTAACATAAGTATAAGCACCAAACTTCTTTTTTTATACTTCAAATGTGTAAACAGTTCATTGTTAGCCACACTGACTAGCTGTAAGATATCACTGGAGATATAAAGTGCAAACTTCATGTCAACATTCTTAGGAGGTTATACTAGTACAAAACATTATTAGTATCTGGATATGGTTTGCACATTTGAAACATAAATAAAAATTAAAGTTTATAACATTATAAGCTCCAGCCTCAATGTTAGTATTAACCTTAGTTTGCCATAATTGTAAAGAAGTATTTTACATATTTATTATACAGTGAATAATGACAACTTGTTAAAGAGTAGGAAAAGAACAGGTTTGACTCTAATCTGAGTACTTTATTTAGAAATAGGTTGCTCGTACTTCCAATATTCATTGTGGATTTTAGAAAATAAATAAAAAACACAAACAAAGCTGCGATTCCCTTTGTTTTCATTGCACTTTAAGCAGGAGTAACAACAGTCTCTATACAGTTCGTCACTTGTGTGGAGATTCTCCTGGAAATCTGATGTCTTCTGATTGGTCGACACCAACAGGTGGTCTCTGTGTGTACAAAAATGATAGGAGGAAAAGAGCGACGTCTAGAGATGACCAATAAGAAGTGTGTGATGTTACTGCAGACCAATACCTGCTTTCCACAAGGCCCTCCCGCAGTTCAAAATCAAGGCGATGCTCTAACTCCACTAACAGAGAAAAATAAAAATTATTGCCAATGCTTCAGAATGCAAACAATAATTAAATTATGCATACGTAAGTTGTACATTGCATGCACAGCTAGGTCTCAATTATATATTTCTGCGCAGAGGGGGTTAAAATCAATACGATAAAGACTACGATTAAAGATTGCACTGCTGACTCTGAGCTGGCTGAACTGCTCAGTTCACTGGGAGTCAGAAGAGACAATGGCCTCAGCCAATGTTACATTGACCTTATGCCAATTTTACCATTAGGTAAATTGCGAAACCTTCCTCTTTAAGCACATTCAGGCAACTGTCAACCAGCAGATTGAAGTAAACTGAAAAGGATATTAATCGTGCCTCTATTTTTAAAAACTTTAGATCTTAAAGCACATTGTATTACCCAAAATTATGGGCGATTCTTTGCAGGTCTGGTTCCTTAAAGGTAGTGAAGGACCCAAGGCTCACCCTCCATTTATTGGAGGAGCTCATTCAATTAGATTTGGAGAATACTGTTATAGCCATTGGCTCATGCCCATTATATTCCAGCATCAAATGTTGAAATGCCAGAAGCAGAAGGCCAATATTTCAAAATATTTCTTGGGAATCCTTGAAAATTATCAAGTTTTTAGAAAAGAAATGTAGCAAATATATTAGTTCATTTCATCAAATACAGTACAAAGTGTCAACAGGCAAAGTATTTGAAAATGCCAAATTCTAAAATTAAGACTTGCATATACTAACCTGCACCATACAAAAGACCAGAATTATTGCGTGACAACAACCTTGGACTATACTGAGCTTCAGTTGTTCTCCTGTCTTCTACAACTGGTTCATCCTTGTATTCCTCACTGATTGAAGAAGAACGTGTGAATCTCGCAAACAATATTCCACCAATACCTTTTCCAATGTGTGCAGCTCCTAAAATGAATGCAAAACTGAGAAATAAGTAAACTTAGGAAAATGCCATACCTTGTCAAAGATATGTAAAACCCCACAGGCAAGCTTTGACTGACCTTAAGAAACTATGCATACTGATATGATCAAAAATAAAGCTGTCTGTAAAATATTGAGTTATCAGACTCAGGGCATGGTTTGGAATTTCACATTGAAAAGGCTTCAAATTTGAAACAACATGAGATCAACAGTCACCTCACCATAACAAATCGTATTACAAATGTAAAAGGTATGAACAGCATGGAAGGCAGAAAAGCATTACCTGACTCCAAAGGGAAACAGTGCAGCCAAAAGCAATGGGCAAAGTCATTATGGTGGCAGAGGCGTGCATATAGATATTGTTTCTGGGTAATTTGAGAAAGTAATTTGATAAGTGTCTTCAGTGAATTATCAGTACATGAATGTATTTTTCCTTTTTGGAAAAAAGGGGAAGATATTCTTAAGGATTATTTGGCCAACTGTTGCTCGTTTTTAGCTTGGCGATCCTGTTGTTCTTGGCCCCTTCCTCTTTCTCCTCCTATTTATTGTCAAGTAGAATTATTTAAGGGTAAAGTTGCAAAGAAAAGCATTCCAAAATCCTTAATATTCTCACTAGGATATGTTGCAGAGATTCCTCTCCACACAGAGTGCCTCAGAATGAACAATGTCATTCTCTGGACTAAGATCATTCTACTGTTCCTTTTATTACTTATGACCAAGTGAGGATAAGTGGACTGATACCTTTCCCTGTTCCACTCTTCCAGTGGCCACAACAATGTTTGAATTTAAAGGGGAGGTGACATTGCTAATTATAAAGACTAAACTGTATATAGCTCAGTATCATAAACCAGTCAGGCAAATTCCTTAAGTTAGATAATAAAGAATTAGTTTTATTGCAATAAACTTACTCAACCAAGGCTGCAAACATTATGAACAACAGGTTTAAAATGTGCAAACATGTCCAACTACATGTCCAAAAATAATGTACACACCTCTTCCAAACCTGAAAAAATATAAAGTCTACTCAGTATCATTTTAAGCTTTAACTATGTGTTATGAAGTTGAAGGTGTGTACTGTACCTTTGAGACAGAGTGAAAGTGGAAAAGCTGCAAGTTGAGTTTGAAAGAATTAAACAGTCATTTTGATAAATGGGTGCGGGCCTCAAAAATAGATAAGACCTATGAGGCTCCAAGAGAGATTATTCTGCTGGAGTTTAAAAACTCACTTCCAGAGATGATAAGAATTCATGTGGATGAACAGAAAGTTCAAGAAGTGAGAAGAGCAGCAGAGATGGCAGATGAATATACATTGGTGCAAAGGACAAAGTTTAGCTTCCGGCAATAATTTATCCCGAGAGAGATAGAAGTTGGGAGAAGGGGAGATCCTACACTACAAAACAAAGTAGAGAACACTGGTGATTATTTACCACAGGTTAAAAAGGAAGGCCTCAGGCATTTCTACTATAAAGGAATCCCCAAGAAAAGTCAAGGAGCTGCAGGGGAGTGTATAGCCTAAGCAAGGGCAGGGTACGGAGTTAGTGACTGATCTCTATAAAGAATGTGTGTCTGCAGGTAAAGTTTACTCAAAGAACAGGGGGAGAAGGGAAAGAAGTTCTAATTTTGAAAAATACAGGATCTAACCAGTCTCTAAAAGTAACAGATGAAAGTATTTGCACTCTTTCTGATCTGTTACCCGAAAGAGTGGTAACTTGTGGGGTAGATGGACAGAAATTTAGAGTACCCCTATGTAAGATCAAGTGGGAGTGTCAACTCAAGACAGGGAAGTAACAGTGGGAGTGATTGACAGTGTCAGTTCCAGTAATCCAGTTTGTTCTTGGGAACGATTTAGCAGGGTCTAAGGTGGGAGTGACAGCCCTGGTTGTAGAGAAGCCGAAGAAAGATAGGGAACTGAGGAGTTCAAAGCAAAATACCCTGGTATTTTCCCAGACTGTGTAGGAATAAGATCCCATTATCATAAGTCATAACACAAAGCAAAAACTAAAATAGTTGAGGTTCAGTTAGCAGACATCCTGTTTGACATAATGGTGCAGGAAAAACCTGAAGAGGGTCAGGCAGAAGTGTTTAGTCCTGAAAGGCTAATAGACTTGCAACAGAACGATGAGACAATAAAATATATATTTATGATGCGTGCTCAGAAAAGGAGGTGGAGAATATTCCTGAGGGTTATCATCTCAAAGACAGAATCCTAAGACAAAAATGGAGAGCATGGCAGGTTAGTGCAGGGGAGAAATGGGCAGAAGTGCACCAGATTGTGTTGCCATACAATCTGGTAGCATACAGACAGGAGGTGTTATGAGTAGCACATGGACTACCTGTAGGAGGTCACCTAGGTGACGGAAGACTCAGGCTAAGATACAAAAACATTTCTATTAGCCTGGAATGCAGAAGGATGTGGTTAACATTTGCTGTAGGTGTCATACATGCCAAATGGTAGGTAAGCCACAGGCAGTAATAAAACCTGCACCTTTGTTGCTAATTCCTACATTTGAAAAACGTTTCACCTGGTAATGGTTGATTGTGTAGGTCCCCTCCTGAAAACTGAAAGTGGGAACCAGTACTTCCTTACCATATTGGATGTGCCTACCAGATTTCCGCAGGAAATTCCATTATGGAGTATTAAGTTAAAAAGGGTGGGAGAGGAGTTAATAGCTTTCTTCATGTGGTATGGGTTATCCAAAGAGATTCAGTCAGACTAAGGGGTTAAACTTACTGCTCAGCTGTTTAAGGAAGAGCTAGATAGCTTAGGTATACAGCACTTTAAATCAAGTGCATATCATCCTGAATCCCAGGGAGCTTTAAAAAGGTGGCATCAGACCCTCAAGACCATGTTGAGGGCATACTGTCAGGATTACCTGAATGATTGAGAGAAAGGTATCTCATTTGTAATGTTTGCCATTAGAGATGCCCCAAATGAATCTATTCAGTTTACTCCCTTTGAGTTAGTATACAGACATGAAGTGAGAGGGCCTTTGAAATTAATTAAAGAGAAATTGTGAGAACCAAAGTCAGAGACTTCACACTTGGATTACGTATTGGAGGTGAGGGATAAATTAAATTGAGTAGGTGAGAGTTAGCTAAACAGCTCCTAAAGAGGGCACAGTATAGAATGAAACAGGTGGCAGATAAAATCTTTGAGATTCAGATGTTTTCCCATGGGGATAACATTAGTATTGTTACCAGTGGTAGGAGATCCCTTCAAATCCAAATTTAGTGGGCCCTATCAAAAGATGCCGGGTAGAAAAGAAACGGTATTGGGTACGTCATGTAAACATGTTGAAATCCTATTATAATAGGGAGAAGGAACTTGAGAAACAGGTGTTTGTTACTGCTCCACAGAGTGAGGAATCAAATCCAGATGATGGGGATTTTGATGTGCCTCAAAATATGTTAAACAATGAGGAAGTCCTTGAGGAGTGGGAAAGGTTAGTGAACTGTCTCAGGAACAAAGAATGCAGGTTAAAGGTTTCTTGCAGCAGTATAAGGGCATATGCAGGAACAAAATGGGAAGGATTAATGCTATTGTGCATGAGGTAGACATACGGAATGCCGTTCTGACAAAACAACACACCGACAGAATCCTTTCAAAGCCAGACAGGTCCAGAAGGAAATGGAGGTGATGCTCAAAGAAGATATTATTGAACCAAGTCAGAGCAAGTGGTTAGTTCCCAAATCTGACGGGACTCAACGACTTTGTGTGGACTACTGGAAGATCAACGTCTAAGAAAACTGGGCTATACCCAATACCAAGATTAGAGGACTGTATAGAGAAATTTGGACAAGCCAGTTATATCAAAGTTGGACTGACTGCATGATTTTTTGCAGGTACCTTAATCAGAGAAAGCGAAAGAAATTTCTATGTTTGTAACCTCAAATGGGCTACATCAATTCCAAGTGATGCCCTTTGGAATGAAGAACGCACCCACCACATTGCAAAGACTCGAACAGAGTTGTGACTGGGTTAACAAACTGTGCAGTCTATCTTGATGATGACTCTAGTGAATCCCAGAAAGATCACACGGTACAGTTGACAGAGCTCTTTGAATGATTAAGAGAAGCAAAACTGGTGATAAACTTAAAGAAAACTGAACTTGTGAAAGCAAAGGTGATGTTTTTGAACCAATGAGACGATCTGATGTTTTGGTGTATAAAAAGCAGGCATTTTGGACAGTTAGCCAGAAAAACAGCAGCTTCTGCCATCGAATGACTGCTCTCTAAATGGTTCCTTTTCTTTACATGAAATATCTGTGTGGCAGAAGACTGAAGACAATCCAGGGAGATCTAGAGGAGGATTGACACAACTGGCTGGTTTAGAAAATTGATTTGCTGTAAATTTAATAGGGGCTTTATTGCATCAGCATATTGTCATAGAGTGGGAGGTAGATATTTTTTTTGAAAGAGAGAGGAGGATTAGGGTTGTGAATAGTTATTGTTTAATGTTCACTTTTGGAGTTAAAGAATAAAATTGTTATTTTTTTTCTTTAAATAGTGAAATTTGGGGTAGTTCTCTGTCACTCATACTTTCACTGCTTCTGAGGCGAAGTGAGTTTTCCTGTGTATTTTGTTTAATTAGCAGAAGGATTTAGCCCATGTCGTAACACCAATAACAGTTAAATATACAATAAAAATCACAGATTATTCAAATTTTGGTCTGCAGCCAAAATCTTTTTACTTAAGCTATTGGTACTGGAGTTTTTCCTGAATCTGGCTGGAGACAGACTTCCTCTTTTAAAACCCTTTTCTTGTAGTGATGTGCTTACTCTGAGTTCACTCAATGAAGTTGATGAAAGGGGTTTCAGAGAAAGAGGGGGAATGGATTGTTGTCCATGACAGCTTTTCCTCTGTGTTCAAATTCAATATATTTTAATTCCACAAACTCTGTCATAAGTCTGGAAAGAGTGTTACAGACTTGGTGTTTTCATTCAAGCAATGTTATCTACCAACGGAATATTTTTGCCAGTGTTGTTCACAGTATAATTGATCTCAAAGAGCCACCTAGTGTACAGAAGGCTGACTGTATTAATTGTAGCAACTTCCAAGAAACACTGCTTGTTTTGCAATTAAGATTTACTTTATATTGACTTTTCATTACTTTAGGATGTCTTAAACCAATTAAGAGCTTTTGAATGAGTGTCATGATTGTCCCTTTTTGAATGAGTGTCATGATTGTTGGAAAGGAAAACACTGACTTCAGAGATCCATGATGTGGAGGAGCCGGTGTTGGACTGAGGTGGACAAAGTTAAAAACCAAAGCACCAGGTTATAGTCCAATACATTTATTTGTAAGCACTAGCTTTTGGAGTGCTGCACCTTCATCAAGTAGTTGTGGAGTAGGACTATAAGACAGAATTTACAGCAAAAGATTACGATGTCATGCAACTGAAATGATATATTGAACATACCTAGATTGCTGTTAAGTCTTCCACCTTTTAGAATGGGTTGCAGGTTTCAGTTCATTAATAATTAAATCCCAGAACTTCTTTTAAATCACATTCAAGATGACTCGAGGCTTTATTAAAAAAAAAGTGACATCTCAGCTCAGTCAATGAACTAAAGGTGTGAGGTTAGAGTCTGTCTGTATCCCACTCTTGAGTCAGACTGGCTTTACTCCCAAAGTGGAATTTACAAAATATTACTTGGCCACCTTTGACAACCAGTTCTTCATCCAGACACATGGAACAGCCTTGGGGACCAAATCTGCACCCCAATATGCCAACATTTTCATGCACAAGTTTGAATAAGGCTTCTTAGCTGCGCAGAATCTCCAACCAACACTATATACCAGATATACTGATAGCATTTTCTTCCTTTGGACCCATTGTGAGGAGTCACTGAAACAATTACACAATGTTATCAACGAATTTCATCCCACCATCAGACTTACCATGGACTACTCTTTAGTATCCCTCATTCTTTGGCATATGCACCTCCACCAAGGTTGGACACCTCAGCACCACACTCCACCGCAAACCCACAGATAACTTCACAATGCTACACTTCTCTAGCTTCCACTATAAACATTAAAACAACCATCCCCTACGCATACACATGATCTGTTCAAATGAGAAGGAACATTATGGACACCTGGTTTCAAGGATGCCCTCATAAGACACGGTACAATGCTCAACTCACTGATTGCCCGATCTGACATGCCACAGCTAGAAACCGTAATGACATCCTCAGGAAACAGACATGGGTTGCAACCGATAGGGTACCCTTTGTTGTCCAGTATTTCCCAAGAGCCAAAAAACTGCGCCATGTTCTTCCCGGCCTACAATACATTATCAATGAGGATGAGCACCTCGCCAAAATCTTCCCTATGCCTCCACTTCTCGCCTTTAAACAACCGCCAAACCTTAAACAGACCATTGTTCACAGCACACTGCCCAGCCTTCAGGACAACATTGACCACAACACTGTACAACCCTGTCATAGCAACCACTGCAAGATGTGTCAGAGTGCCGACACGGATACCACCATTACACATGGGGACATGATTCACTATTTATGCAGCAGGTACTCATGTGACTCGGCCAATGTTGTCTATCTCGTATGCTGCAGACAAGGATGCCGAGGCATGGTACATTGGTGAGACCAAGCAGACTCGACCACAACAGATGAATGGACACTGTGCAACAATCACCAGACTGTGGCATTCACTCCCAGTCAGGGAACACTTGAGCAGTCTGGGACATTTGGCCTCGGATCTTCAGGTGACCATCCTCCAAGGCGAACTTTGGGATAGGCAACAATGCAAAGTGGCCAAGCAGAGGCTGATAACGAAGTTCAGAACCGATGAAAATGGCCTCAACCGGGACCTTGGGTTCATGTCACACTACAGGTGACCCCACTACACTATACACTCTCTAACACATACACAAGCACACATACACACAATCTTACATATTCTCACACTCTTACAGACCCTCTGTCATACACACGCACACCCCTTCACAGGCTGATACTCCATCACACACACACCCAGTTTACCAAACTTGCAAACACACTCACTCTCACGTGCACACACACACACACACTCTCTTTCTTATGCACGCGCAGACACAAGTCTATGGGGTGAATTTGTATTTGCGGAATTATATTTGTAGATTCATTCTATTTTGCTCAAAACATGCACAACCTGCAGGCAGTCAATCCATGTAATATTTTATAAATTTCACTTTGGAAATAGAACCAGTCTGACTCAAGATTGGGATACAGACTCTAACCTCACACCTTTAATGCATTTGCTGAGCTGAGGTGCCACCTTTTTTAAATAAAACCTTAAGTTATCTCAAGAATGTGACTTAATAGTAGTTCTGGGATTTACATACTAATGAAGCGAAACCTGCAACCCATTCCAAAAGATGAAAGACTTAACAACAATCTAAGTTTGTTCAATATATATTTTCAGATGCATGATACTGCAATCTTTTGCTATAAATTCTGTCTTATGGCCCTGCTGCACATCTACATGAAGCAGTGCTCCGAAAGATAGTGCTTCCAAATAAAACTGTTGGAATATAACTTGTTGTGTGATTTTTAACCTCAGCGATCCAGTGATCACCTGACCAGGCTGAGCCAAGCTCATGATACAATCAGTAAACAAGAGAGAGTCAAAACTGAAATTAAAATACTAAACTGACTGAAACCAGTTGCTTAGATCTGCATCTCCCGTTGGATTTTTGTATTATTGAAAGATTCGTCTGCAGATAATCCACCTTGTGAGAAACAGAAGGCAGACACAGGAATATACAAATTAATTATATTTCAAACAGCTGCTTTTGGGAAGAGCAGAGAGAAAGGAAATGGATTTGTAATAGCAGGCATGGAACAGAAGGTATGCTGTCTCTCCATGCCTCTCAAAAGACAGTGCCTGTGATAGAACAAATCAGAAAAACACCCATTTACGATAATGCAAATATAATTACAAATATCATTATGATGAGGATACAAGTCATCAATTAAAACAGTGGTCTCTGATTAAACCTAACATCTGGAGGACTCTAGGGACATTTCAAAGTGCATATTCCTGATCTTCATTTTCGTACAAGACACCGTCCCCTTTTGAAACATTATACCTGTGTCTGAGGGTCTCTGATATTGTGCTTTATTATTATTCTCGACGTCAACAAATAAAATTCCACTTTCTTCCACTGAAGAAAACCTTGTAATTGTCATCTGCACTCTTGAACCAGCCAACTATGTTTTAATTCAAGTGTGGCATAGCTGTATGCTGAGAATAATTAAAAATATACGTTGAGGCCAATCAAGGGGGTTAAAAGAGAAGATTTAATCCTCCTAACTTGGTTATAATAAATGTAATGACTGACACAATGTCAGCAATGCAGCAGTTAATTGGGGCACAGTGAGCTATTATAAAATCTGATGAGATAATGATTGGATAATATTTTTAGGATGCTTACTAAAGGGTAAATATTAGCCATTACACCCTGCTCTTTACCCCACAGGAATTTTGAATGCCCATCTGAGAGCACTGATGGGGTTTCGTATGAACTCATCTAGAAGGCAGCACTTTCAACAGTACAGCATTACTTAGTCCTGCATTAGAATGTTAGCTTGGATTTTTTGTCCTCAAATTTCTGGAGTGGGATCTGAACTAACTTGGGCAAAAAAGCTGTCCGTGGAGTCACAGTTGCTCATCAGAAACCAATTGTACTTTTGAGGGTATAAAAACTATAACAACTGAAACAACTTTCATAATTAAATGGAGCACTATTTCCACATTTTCACACTAATGATTTCCCTGTAGTTTTAAGAATCCTGCAATTCCTTAAAATTGAAATTTACTCCCATGATAGTGCCTAGAGGTTAATTGAGACTCGGAAGTAAAGGTTAGCTTGGAGGAACATCCATTGACACTTACAATGCTGAGATTTTGACCATTTTAGAGATAACTAGATATAGTAAAAAAATTTAATCATTCAGCCGGAATTCGGATTGTGGTGACGACCTACAGGAAAGGCCTTGTTGCATAATTCATAAATGAATTTTCTCAACAAGCGCAGTGTCTAAAGTGCCATTTTAAAAATTCATTCATAGGATGTAGGTATCATTGGCCAGGTCAACATTTATTCGCTCCCCTTAATTCCCTTTGAGGTAGTGGTGAGCTGTCTCCTGGAACTGCTGCAGTCCAAGGGGTTTGGGTGTATCCACAATATTATTAGGAATAAAAGGAGTTACAGGATTTTAATCCTGTGACAGTGAAGGAGCAGCAGTCAGGATGGGGTGTAGCTTTTTTTTAAAATTTGATTTAATACTGTGGTATCATGTACAAGAAAAGTTCTGTTTTGGTGCACAGCAGACAAATCATACCCTATAAGAGTATATATCGGGGTAAGAGAATGGAATGCAGAATGTAGTGTTAGATTGGAAGACAACTTACAGGCAGTGATATTTTATACATCTGCTATGACTGTTCCTCGAGATGGTAAAGGTGAAGTTTGTAAGGCACTGCCAAAGTGTTTGGCAAGTTGCTACACTGCATTTGGTCAATGGCACAATCTGTAGGTTGAAGGAATCAGTTGGATATCAATAATGTGGGTTGTTTTGTCCTGGAAAGTGTTGAGCCCTGTGGTGTTGGAGCTGCACTATCCAGACAACTGGAGGACATTCTACCATATTCCAGATTTGTGCCATCAAGACATTTGGAAACATGGAGTTAATTACTGCAGAATTCCTAGCTTCTGATCTGCTCTTGTAGCCAGTGTTTATATATGGATGGTCGAGTTGAGCTTCTGGTCAATGCTAAACCTCAAGATGTTGATAGTGGGGAATTTAGCAATGGCAATATCATTGAATGTCAAGGGGCAATGGATAGACTTTCTGTTGTTGGAGATGTCATTGCCTGGCACATGAGGCACAACTTTTAGCCGCCATATAGCAGCCTAAGGCTAGGTGATTTTATTTATGGATCGGATTTTGACGGATCATGCTGAATATTAAGTATCCTTACTTTTGACCTTATGGTGGAAAGTTAGTCATAGGTAAATCAGGTGAAGACAGATGGGGTTAGTCACTCCTACAGTAATGAAATTATTGACCTCCAATAACCATAACCATCTTTCCTGGTGTTACGTGTGACTCCAAACAGTAGAGTGTTATCCCCCAATTTCTATTAAACACTCCTCGATGCCATGCTTGGTTGAATGCAGCCTTCATATCAAGGACAGTCACACTGACCTCACCTCTGGAATTAAACTTTTTTGTTGATTAATGGACTAACACTGTAATGAGAAGAGGAGCGGAGTTACCCTGTCAGAACCCAAACTGAGCATCCATGAGGAGGTCATTCCTCTCAAGTGCCTCTTGACACTGTTGACAATAACTCATCACTTCACTTACAATTGACAGTAGACTGATGGGGTGGTAATTGGTCAGGTTGGGTTTGTCCTGCTTTGTGTGGACAGGATATACCTAGGCAATTTTCCACATTGTCACGTAAATGCCAGTGCTTGTAGTTGCATTGGAACAGCTTGGCTAGGGGCACGGCTCATCTGAAGCACAAGCCTTCAGTGCTATTACTGAAATGTTGTCAGAGCCCATAGCCTTTGTAGCATGCAGTGCAATCAGTTATTGCATAAAAACATAGGGAATGAATCAAATCGGCTGATGACAGGTAACTGTGATGTTAGGGATGTCAGTAAGAGTATGAGTTGGGTCATCCACTGGGCACTTCTGACTGAAGATGGATGTAAATGCCATGTGTGTTGCACTAACATGGTGTGTTTTCCCGTCACTGAAAATTTAATTTTTGTGAAGCCTCCTTCTCTTGCTAGTTGTTTCTCATTGTCCATCATAATTCATAACTGGATGTGACAGGGCAGAATCTGTTGGCTGTGGATCACTTCGCCCTTTATCCTGCATTTTGTTTTCACTTTCTGGCATGTGAGTAGTTCTTTGCTGTAGTTTCACCAGGTGACACCTTAGCTTTAGATATACCTGGTGCTGCTCCTGGCATGCTGTCTTTCACTTTCCAACCTAGGAACCGGTGAAAGCTCAATTATATTGGCCTGTATATCCTTGTGAGAAGGCACCAACAAGATGTGCCATAAATACCTCTAGCACTGCTCGAATAACCTTACATATCTTCCTTGCTCTTTGTCAACCTCACACAAAACAAATATGGAGTTAGATTTTTCTTCCCTGCAGGGGACAGGAACAGAGGTAGCTGGGCAAAACAGGGTTATCTGCCTGTAAGTGGATTAGCCTGTTGAAGGCCTTTTAAAAGCCCATTAAGGCTGGCTGGCATTTTTCCAATTGGTCTTCATGTCCCCAGAACAGTAGCTGCCTGGAAATCGCCCAATGGCGATTGAAGAGAGGAAAGAGAGTAGTCTTCAGGCAATTCCACATGCCAGATGCAGAAACTCCCACATTCCTCTCCTCCTACCTCCACAATGGTGGCCAGGTTATTAAATCTATTTTTATTTTCAACTTTAAAACAAAAACAGAGGGTGCCCTCTTCATCACCTACCTGTCAAATGACAAGTACACCCTCTGGCCATTAAATGCCTGCCGTGGGGAAAATTACAAGTGATAGAAACCACGCTGCAAGAGAAACTGGTTCTAATTACAGCAGAATTCAGACACCTTCAAGGAAAATCCTGTCCATGGAGTGGAGTGCCCCAAGGATATATCCCATCACAATTCCCTCTGTTGTTTCACAGGTCAAAACTCTAACCTCATGGCAAACAAACACAAGTTTTAAAGACAAAACTTCTGTCATTAGTAATATGGTTCAATAACATACTTTTAATAAAAAATGTTGTACTTGCGGACACCTTTTAAACAAACTCCACACTAGCAGAGAAACATTTTGTGGTCAAGATAAAGGAAAACCATTAGTATTTTGGTCATTTTTACTATTTACACAACCCTATAAATTTATGACAAATACATTAAGTACTGATAATAAATGCCTTTTAGGAGCCATAAAATGAATCTGATTTGCTCTATTACATTCTTGTTATTTAACACATTTAAAAACAGATACATTTTTAATACCTCACCCATTATACTTGCTTTTCCTAGACTGGTTATTGATTCCCCATAGTTTCGTCGAGGTATAACTGGCGAGGAACTTGGACTTGGCATGTTTTCAATTTCTGTATGTGAGGTAGATGCTGAGGGAGGCATTGAAGGACTCATCGACTCTTTGGCAGGCTTGATGTAGGTTGGTCTTATGTCATCGTACTTTGTTAAGACAGGTGTGTTGTACCAATGGATTTGGAGGGGTGCAATATTACTGTAATGTTTCAAGATCAGAGGTTCTAACCGATAGGCCTACAAATAAATTAAGATTTCACACTTGTTAAGTTTCTAACCCTGTTCATTTTCTGTACTTTACACACCTGAATTGGCAAAATATTTCAGAACATCTATTAAATGCGAAAAAGGAGTTGACAGACTAATTAAAACATTAGATGTATCACAGAAATCACAGATGAGAAGAGATCACATTTTATTTTTAGTACCCTGTGGTTATATTCATTCAATGCATTTTGTATGGCTCTGAAATGATGTGAAATACTGGTTAATACTGAGCAATGCCATTAGTAGCATTCACTATGACATCATTGCACCAACATGCAGGTAAAACAGCGTAGGATCTCAAAGGAGTGACATATACCATCTGTCCCTCCTCAATGCTTCTGTAAAAATGTCTACCACGGCTTAATCTGTAACTAGTTGCTAACATATAAAATAACGCATCTTGTTAAATACAAGAGACTCTGAGTCAGGCCAGGAAGTAGTTTTCCTCTACCAAGCAGGCCCTATACTTTTCCTACATTTAAAGAGGATGGTGCCTGAAATCTTCCATCAAGAATGGCAGCTTGTACAACATACTGAGCTGGTATTTGAAATAAGCATAATGCTTTCACTCAAATGCCTATATCAATATTCCTAGTTCAGATCCTGTGGCATTTTTGTTTATCTTGTATCTTGCAGAAAATAGAATGAGAGCACCTGTCATTTCACTCATTTTACTTGCAACAAAGCCATTCATATAGCCAAAACTGTGGCTCAGTTTATAAAGTAATGCTTAAATCATTGCACAATCTGGGAAACGGAAACTGATGTGCTATTTCTTTTAACTAGTTCTTATACTAATCAGAATAAACAGAGAAATGAAATATTTTGCATTTTCAGCACGCTAATATTGTACATACTCTTGGCTCATACTCTGTGATGCAAGTAAATCTCTTCCTAATCTGCTTTTCTTCTAAACAGTATGATATTCCTTTAGATTGAACTTATCCATTTCACGAGCCATTAAAACGGCATCGGATAAGATTTACATGCCAATATGAACTGGATAAGAACCAAAATGAAACACCAATTTACAACATGCTATTCTGCAACTGATTATTCAAAAATGAAACAAAGACTGTTATATACCTCATGGCTTTTCAATTCTTCTCTAATCTCTTATTACCTAAATATGTGAACATTACTGTGAAAGCCTGAGAGAAAGTTGTTTAAAACTTGGGATTGGGAACGAGAGCACAAAAAATGTAAAATAAATGCAATTTTACAGTTACAGTTATGATTATTTCATTGTTCAAGAGACCACAGACATTGGCAAGGGCCATTACATGTAGAATGAGAACTTACTACAGGGTCTGTCGGGTGAAATATATTGTACAATCGACCACAAATACTTTTCGGTAGAATGTGATCTTGATTACCAGTATGTTGAGGACGTATGCCACGCAATGCTAGGAAAACTGCTAGAGGGGATCCCATGCAGAAGAAATTTTCAACCTGAAATAAAATAAATTTAATTTTCACACTGACAAATAGTACTAAAAGTAAATGACACAAAACAAAAATGCAGAAACATCTAATCTATTATGAATTTACAACCAGAAAATCATCATCACAATGATCACCAACATTTTGGATTACAATGAAAACTCAGCTCGTTATTTTTCAACATTGGAATGGATACTTTTTTAATTGATGCATAAGCAATATCAATTTAAGTCTCAAATTTAAATAAATCCAACAAGCCAAAACCATTTTCTTTTATGAATCCACTATAATGAACGGGTTGCACTGTCCAACAATTGCATGGAGCTCATGGACTTCGTCATTTCAAGGCCATCTATTCTATTTCTTTCCCTTGTACATCCAGGCAAACCTTCCCTATCATGCATCTTTGTTTGATGGCTCGAACCAGGCCAATAACTGAAATCAAACCAGTAGCTGAATTCTCAATGTACCATAGATAATCTGAGCTCCGTGAATTGCTATGATCCACATAAAGCACCACTACAGATAGTGTGAACCTTGAGAATAAAACAATTTAGTGTAGGTGATGTCTGAGGATGTTATCAGAGAGTGCAAAATTCTCTCCACAGCATTGTTGGCATCTTATCTAGTAGATGCACGAGTTGGTTCATTATCATTCACTGGTTGCTTCTAATGATTTGCTCCTGGTGGCAGTGCTATCTTAGACTGGGAAAGGGAACAGATATATATTATAGACACTTTACCCCTATGTACCACTTTCAACTAAATGGAATGGAATTGAATTTATTGTCATGTGTACCGAGGCACAGTGAAAGGGCTTTGTCTTGCAAGCAATACAGGCAAATCACATAGTTAAGTAGCATAGATAAGTAAATAATAAGTAAACAGTGGCAAAAACAAAAACACAGGTAAACACAGGTACAGGTGAATGTTAAGAGTTTGAGAGTCCATTCAGTATTCTAACAACAGTAGGGTAGAAACTGTTGCTAAAACCAGCTGGTACGTGTGTTCAGGCTTCTGTACCTTCTCCCCAATGGTAGAGGTTGTAGAAAAACATTCCAAGGTGGGATAGATCTTTAAGAATGCTGGCAGCCTTTCCTTGACAGCAGGCCTGGTAGGTGGATTTTATAAATGGGAGGTTGGCCTTTGTGACTGCCCGGGCTGAGTTCATCACTCTCTGTAATCGTCTCCAATCTTGAATGGTACAACTACCATACCAGGTAGTGACACATCCAGACAGAATGCTCTCGATGGCACACCTATAAAAGTTGTCAAGAGTATGCGCCGTCATGCCAAATTTCCTCAGCTGCCTGAGGAAGAGACGTTGTTGGGCCTTTGTAACCAGTGCATCCACATGAAGGTCCAAGAAAACTTGTTATAGATAACCACTCCCAGGAGTTTGACACTCATCCCACCTCTGTGCTGTTAATGTGTTGGGGGTTATGAGTAACATCCCAAAAGTCAATAATGAGTTCCTTGGTTTTGCTAGGTTGTTCTCAGTGCACCATTTTTCAAGTCTTCCACCTCCCGTCTGTAGTCTGTTTTGTTGCCATCTGAGATTCGACCGACTATGGTGGCGTCATCAGCGAACTTGTAAATGGCATTAGTATGGTATTTGCAACGCAGTCATGAGTATACAGTGAGTACAGTAGGGGGCTAAGTAAACACCCCTGGAGGGCTCCAGGGTTGAGTGTTAATGACGATGAAATATTGTTCCCAATCTTCACTGATTGTGGCCTATGGGTCAGGAAACTGAGGATCCAGTTGCAGAGAGTGGGCCTTAGTCCGAGATTGCTAAGTTTAGTCATCAGTCTTGAGGGGTTAATAGTGTTGAAGGCTGAACTGTAGTCAATGAGTAGGATTCTTACGAAGCTGTTCTTAGTGTCAAGGTGTTCTAGGGAGGAGTGAAGGGCAAGTGATATGGCATCTGACGTGGATCTGTTGGTCCGATAGGAAAATTGGAATGGGTCAAGAGTAGTGGGGAGGCTGGAGTTGATTAATGTCATGACCAACCTTTCAAAGCACTTCATGACCACCGAAGTTGGGGCCACTGGGCGGTAGTCATTGAGACATGCTGCATGCTGCCTTAGGCACAGGGATGATGTTGGCCCTCTTGAAACAGGCAGGGACAGTGGCCTGCTGCAGGGAGAGGTTGAAGATATCCGAGAAGACTTCTGCCAGTTGATCTGCGCATGCTCTGAGTGCACGGCCTGGTACTCTGTCTGGGCCCATCGCTCTCCTTCGATTTACACAAAGGAAAACTGATCTGACCTCTGATGCAGTGACTATTGGGATAGGTTTATAAGGACTTGTCGGAATAGGTGTTACCTCTCTGCCGAAATTCTGCTCAAAGCGAGCATAGAAGGTGTTGCGATGATCTGAGAGAAATATGTCATCATCTGCTATCTTGCACTGTTTCTTTTTAGAATCGGTGATGTCATTCAGTCCTTGTCATAGTCGCCAGGTGTGTCTGAGTCTCTAGTTTGGATCAGTATTGATCCTTTGCTGTCTTAATGGCTCTGCGAAGGTCATACTCAGATTCCTTATATTTGACTGGGTCTCCTGATGTGAAGGCCGCATGCCTGGTTTTTAGCTGGTTCTGTACATCCTGATTCATCCAGGGTTTCCTGTTGGAGAACACCCAGATTGACTTCCTCGGTATGCACACACTTGTTGATATAGTCTGTGACAGTGGTGGTGTACTCATCCAAGGTACCTCTGGATTGTATGAACATGGCCCAATCAGCCGATTCCAGACAGCACCAAAGTTAATCCTCTGCCTCCTCCGACCAGCACTGGACCTGTAACCGTGAGGGGGTCTCCTGCTTGAGCTTTTGCCCATAAGCCAGGAGAAGAAGCACGGCATTGTGGTCGGAGTTCCAGAGGGGGATGGAGCGGTAGGTATCTTTCACAGTGGTGTAGTAATGGTCTAAAATGTTTGGCACCCTGGTAGCAGGTAATATTCTGGTGGTACTTGGGCAACACTTTCCTTTGATTGGCTTGATTGAAGTCGCCAGTTACAATAAACAGGGCCTCAGTGGGTTCCACCTCCAGGGTGTTAGTGGAGGAGTATAGGACATCCAGAGCTTCCTTAACCTTTGCCTGTGGCATTATGTACACAGCAGTTAGTATAGCAGTGGTAAGTTCCCATGGTAGATAGAAGGGGCGGCACTTGATGGTGAGGAATTCAAGGTTTGGGGAGCAATAGCAGCCGAGGGTTGCAATGTCCATGTTCCATGAGTTGTTGATTAAAAAGCAAACTCCTCCACCTTTTGTCTTACCCGAGGACGCTGTGCGGTCCATCAGCCTGAAGTGCGCAGATGGGAATGGATGGGTTGAGCCAGGTTTCTGTGAAGCAGAGTGCGCAGCAGCCCCGCAATTCACGCTGGAAGCTGAGCCGTGATCTGGGTTCGTCCATTTTGTTCTCCAGAGGTTGTACATTTGCTCAGAGTAAGCTAGGAAGGGGAGGGTTTTGAAATCGCATAGTCTCAGTTTTAGTAGTAGGATGGCATACTTACCCCACGTCCTTGCAGGTTTCTTACATTTCAGTGGTCTGGTAGAGTGGATTCTGATTGATTCCAGTTAAGTGATCCTACCTAGGACCCTGTTTAAGTTGCAGTTTGGTGTATTGTTGAAGAGGGTCTGCTTAAGATTCAGTGTAGCAAGTTACTTACTGTGCGTGTTTTTTTTAAACCAGAGGGAGTGTGCTCAGGACCCAGTGGAGAAGGCAAGTTTCTGCTTGTGTTCAGATTTGAGCTGAAATTATAGTTGCACTCAGTTTTGACAACACGAGCCATTAAAAAAACATGCACTGGTAAAACAAAGGCACTAACCAAAAGTACAATGTTGTTGAGAACAATATCTTTCGTGAATTTAAATGACTTAGCTTTTTTTTGTTAGTAAGGGACAGAAGTCTTACCTCAATACATTAGACTTATGTAAAATTTTAAATTGCACATAATGAACCTACATCTAAACTCACCTTAAATTTCAAAGCAGGTAATCTGAATGGTTCTGAAGCTTTCACTTGAAGCAACTGGTGTTCCAATTTTTTTAATCTGCAAAACAAAATTTAAATATCAATGGATGCCATACAGAAGTGGGGTGTAATTTTTTAAAAATAAAAGTCAAATTTATAAAAGCACCACGAACCTTCAACTGCATTTTTATTCTCTGCTGTCAATGTCCATGCCACAAGCAATACTCACAGTTCAATACTTAATTATATCTCTCTCTTAACCAACTGGGATATGCCCCCAGTCAAGATAATTGAAATAAATATGCACATGCTCAGAAACTGCCACCCATCATATTCTTCTGGCAACTTCTGGACAAACCTAGGGTCATGTATGTTACTGATATGCTCTCCAATGACATGGTCAGTTTGTAATAACAGCCCACCCACGTAACGTGCAAAGCCACAAAAGTAAAAATCAAAAATGCAAATCACTGAATAACTTCAATCACCCTCTAAAAATGCAGACTCTAGGCAATTGATAAGAAACAGAGGTCAATTGCCATGAAAGGAGGCAAATAATTACAGCAAATGAGGGAAAAACTAGCACTGATCACCTATCCCCATTACCAGATAAAGTGCAACTCTGCATTGCCTATTACAGATTTCTGGCACAATGTAAATCCAACTATTACTATTCGAGCTGCAAAGCAAGCAAGACTCATGATGTATATCCAGGGAAGGACAAGTAAGGAAAATAGGTGTGGAAGAAGATACATTAGATGGGGGGGACACAGACAGACAAAGAGAGGCAGGCAGAGATGGGGGGGTCAGAGAGAGGAGACGGGGTCAGAGAGAGGAGACGGGGTCAGAGAGAGGAGACGGGGTCAGAGAGAGGAGACGGGGTCAGAGAGAGGAGACGGGGTCAGAGAGAGGAGACGGGGTCAGAGAGAGGAGACGGGGTCAGAGAGAGGAGACGGGGTCAGAGAGAGGAGACGGGGTCAGAGAGAGGAGACGGGGTCAGAGAGAGGAGACGGGGTCAGAGAGAGGAGACGGGGTCAGAGAGAGGAGACGGGGTCAGAGAGAGGAGACGGGGTCAGAGAGAGGAGACGGGGTCAGAGAGAGGAGACGGGGTCAGAGAGAGGAGACGGGGTCAGAGAGAGGAGACGGGGTCAGAGAGAGGAGACGGGGTCAGAGAGAGGAGACGGGGTCAGAGAGAGGAGACGGGGTCAGAGAGAGGAGACGGGGTCAGAGAGAGGAGACGGGGTCAGAGAGAGGAGACGGGGTCAGAGAGAGGAGACGGGGTCAGAGAGAGGAGACGGGGTCAGAGAGAGGAGACGGGGTCAGAGAGAGGAGACGGGGTCAGAGAGAGGAGACGGGGTCAGAGAGAGGAGACGGGGTCAGAGAGAGGAGACGGGGTCAGAGAGAGGAGACGGGGTCAGAGAGAGGAGACGGGGTCAGAGAGAGGAGACGGGGTCAGAGAGAGGAGACGGGGTCAGAGAGAGGAGACGGGGTCAGAGAGAGGAGACGGGGTCAGAGAGAGGAGACGGGGTCAGAGAGAGGAGACGGGGTCAGAGAGAGGAGACGGGGTCAGAGAGAGGAGACGGGGTCAGAGAGAGGAGACGGGGTCAGAGAGAGGAGACGGGGTCAGAGAGAGGAGACGGGGTCAGAGAGAGGAGACGGGGTCAGAGAGAGGAGACGGGGTCAGAGAGAGGAGACGGGGTCAGAGAGAGGAGACGGGGTCAGAGAGAGGAGACGGGGTCAGAGAGAGGAGACGGGGTCAGAGAGAGGAGACGGGGTCAGAGAGAGGAGACGGGGTCAGAGAGAGGAGACGGGGTCAGAGAGAGGAGACGGGGTCAGAGAGAGGAGACGGGGTCAGAGAGAGGAGACGGGGGCGAGGAAGTGAAGGGGGCGGGGGGAGTGAAGGGGCAGAGAGCAGGTGAGATGGGGGCAGAGATCGAGAGAGAGGCAGATAAAAAGAGACAGGCAAAGAGAGCGCGAGGTGGGCAAAGAGAACAATGGAAGAGAAGAAAGATTGCTTCGGGCTGCAGCTATGCAGGAAGACTGAAGTGCCATGATAACATTACTAACTTCCTCCCCCTTATTTTGCTTAAAGAGTATTCCACAAAACGTTGAGACCATTCACTCTATTGTAACTGAGCCTGTTTTCTAACAAAAAGTACTTAGTTCCTTTTTGTGTTCTCTTCCATATTCTTTCACAGTTTTCTTTAAAAATCTGTTCATTGTGTCTAAGCACACAAGGTCTTCACTTGTCTGTACTTAATTGCCTTTGAGCAGGTGACTGTGAGCCACTTTCATGAACCTCTATCGGGAGAGTGCCCCAGGGATCTGACCTTGTGATAGTGAAGAAATGGTAAGGAGTTCCAATTTGAGAATTTGCAGGTGGTTGTGTTCCTACACATCTGCTCCCTTGTCTTTCTGCACTGTAAAGGTCATGCATAGGTGCTGTCAAGGGAGACTGAAGGAGTCATCATTGTGCACCTATGGATGATCCACATTGTTGCCTTACGCAGCAGTTGGGAAGAGAATGAATATTTAAGGTGATGGATATGGTGCTGAACAAACTGTCTGCTTTAGCCTGAACAGTATTACTCTTGTTGAGTATTGCTGGCGCTGCACTGAGCTATGTAATTAAAAGCATATCAACACACTGGCACTTGGCTTGTAGATGGTGGGAAGGGTTTGGGGACATCAGGAAAGGAGTTATTTGATATCGAGTATCCAGTCTCCAAACAGTTGGTCTAGTTCAGGTTCTCAATAATGGCAAACCCCAAATATATCACTTCAAGCCTTTTTCCAGCTCCCAAAAAAATCCATTCAGCTTTATACTTTACTTTTTATTGTAATGAAGTCAGCCAGCTGGCCCTCACAGAATAGGAGTTCCCTGATTGGGGATTCCCTGTTAATCTAGACCAATCAGGGAATCCTAGCTGCCAGATATATAGAGGAGTATCAGAGATTCTGACATTCTGGGTGCTGACTCTGATGAGGCTATGCCAGAGTTAGGGAAATTTCCACCTGTAAACAAACAATGGTTTGTTGGCAGGATACCGGTCTCTGTGGAGTTATTCCACCTATCCCTCAGTCAATTTTGTACCCACTTTACTACTGTCCCTTTTATTCTATGACCTATAATTTTCTTCAAGTCTATTGTGCGCCAATATATTGGACACTGTCAACCCTCTCTGTTGCCTCTTCAGAAAACTCAAGTTACTGAGATATGACTGACCCTTAACAAATCCATGCTGATTGTCTGGGAATTAATCCAAGTGACTAATAATTCTATCCCAAATAATTGGTTCCACAAGTTTCTCCACCAAAATTAAACAGTCTAGCTTGTAAGTATAACCATTTTGAACAAATGTATCATGCTTTGCAAAAATAAAAACCAAGACGCTGGAAATCAGGAACAAAAACAGTAAATTGTTTGCAAAACCCAGCAGGTCTGGCAGCAGTTGCGAAGATAAATCAGAGTTAACATTTCACATCCAGTGAGCCTTCTTCAGAACATTCATTGTAATTCTCCAATCCTTAAGACTATAAGCCTATTTCTGGTCCTAACGCTATCTGACCCATCGATTCTGCTCTGCCATTCAGAGAGATCATGGCTGACCTGGCAACCCTCAACTCCATTTTCCTGCTTTTTCCCCCAGATGCCGTAACTCCGTTACTGAATAAAAATCTGTTTATCTCAGCCTTAATCTACTTATCGACTCAGTCTTTACAGCCTTTGTAGTAAAGAATTCCACAAATTCACTATTCTCATAAAAAATTCCTCCTCATCTCAGTCTTAAATGGGTGACCCCAAACTCAGGTTATGCCCTCTGATCCTAGCATCTCCCAGGTGCAACAGCCTCTCCACATTTAGCCTGTTGAATCCAAGAATCTTATTTGCCCCTCCAGCACCACCCTCAAATCCAGGTTATATCCAACATCCTTGGGACACATCTCATCAACTTCCAATGTCTTATGACCTTTAAATAACAACAGCCTATTCAATACCTATCAATTTTAAAACCCTCTGGTGAGTTTCCTTCTCTGTCATCTTGGACTGTGCAGCATCTGAGTTGTAGGTTGTACCTCAGTCATGCCTCTTACTTCTAGAGTAAATCCCTCTTTTAGTCTTTCATTGTCTCTAAACTTCCTCTTCCTGCTCAAACACGAGTACATTGAGTTCTACAGTCTCTTTTTCTTTCACGCTTTGGAAATCGATCTTTACTACATTTCCATTAAACATAGAAATTAGAATCCTTTTTCCATATGATACAACACACATCAAAAATTAAAAATCACCACTGCAAAAACCTGAACTAACTACAACATATATTCAGTACTTTAAGTCACGAGCCTTGAAAACAGCAAGTTTAGCATTTTACCATATATAAATATTTACCGTTCTTTAGTCTTGAGAATCTCATCCAGAAGCTCACGCTCCTCAAAACTCATGGAATTCTCAGTCATCTCTTCTTCCTCTTGGACCATTTTGTCATAAAATCGCACTGGATACCACCCAGTCATAATATCATATGTGATGACACAGCCCAGAGAATGGGCTACTATGGAAACCTTCCCACCTTGGATTTCAAAATCTGGGTTCCGAGAACAGAAAAGTGCATATAACCGATTTAACTCCTGCTGAAGGCCTTTCACAATCTGAAGAAAGAAAAATTTAACAACATAATAATCTGCCTAGCTTTCGCTACAATACTGCATATGTAAGGCCGGAATGAAAAAAATTATTACCATGTGATGAATGAAAATATAACTCTAAATTAAGACATTTAAACCTGTCAAGGAGAGAGATTCAAAGGGAAATTGAAATTTCATAATTAACTTAGTTTAGTTATAATATATAATATTAGATTATTCTGCTTAACTGTAGCCGATGTAGATTTTAGTACTTTAATATCACATGACCTTGCTTAGCCTTACTTGGCATAAAACACACTGTGGGATTTAACAGAATGAAGGTAATGCAATAGTATGTTACAAGAGTCCCCTGTATTGCACATTTGCATTTGACAGGGCCAGATCTTCAAAGTTCAATATGATGAGTTAATATCATCCCAAGGAAGTAGGCAAGGAGGGAATTACTGCGGGAAGAAATATTATCAAACTGGCTGAGCTTACACTGGTTTTGTTTTAATTTGCAGTTTTTTGGAAGAGAAGCAATGCAATCTGACTAAATGTAATTTTTGTATTAAGAGCTAATGTGCAACAAAGTGCATTGAAGTTTGTAACATGTTTAAACCTTTAGAACTAGATATCGACTGAATGTATAAGGATATTTCATTACTTCACTTTATAGTGTGTAGTAATTTGTTTATGGCAGTATGATCTTCTACATCAGTATCTTCAAGTTTTGAAGGTATAAGCAGCTTTGCCACTATCTGTCTCAAAAAAAAACTCATTCCATGCACCCATAACCAGAGTCAAAAACATCAGCTGACAACTGGCAGCTAAAAAAGAACAAGCAAACAGTGATAAATGTTTGAGTTAATGAGTGACTCTTGCCAATTAAGTGAAAATTCAGACAATGAGCTGACTATCATGGGGACTTGAGAGCATACGTCTTCCTTTGCAAAACAAATGGGCTTTTCTTAGCCATAAAAGTAACAATATCAGGCCATGAAGAGGAGGAATGATCCATGGATAATTGGCTCCTTAAGGAAACCTGTCAGGACACAATGGGAGGGTACACTAATCAACGCAAAAATCTCAATCCAATTACTGACCACAGAGTTGACAGCCATGGTGATCAGTTAAATCCAATATACATTACAATTTAATTGCTATCAACAGTGTTCCCAAAATCTCAGTCTTATCTTTGTTGAATATGTATTATGAAAAAACGAACAGAGAGATTAAACACTGCCTTTGCTGTAGTACCAAACAGAACACAATGTGGTATCTGTTAACAAATTCCACCAATCACTGCCATAGATTTCAATGGCATTGACTTTTCAGCATGTATGTTATGGATGTTTAATGCAATGCTTTTGATTTGTGCTGTTGCTCAAGGATAAGTTAAACCTGATTTTTTTTTTATCCTTTGTAGACAAAAGACCTAAAGGATTAACTGTTGAGAATGCCAACAAAAAATGAGACATTTTTCTCCTACATTTGATAAAGGACTGCAATAAAAAGTTTTTTTTTCTGTCAGATATCTTTTACCTTGTGATAGATCTCCAAACGTTCAAATATGCTTGACTCGAAAAACTCCAATGAAATGGACAGCAATGTCTGGAATTCACATATGCTGCATATTGTGAAGAAGATGGAAGGACGATACAAAAGGATACAGATAGGTTCATTGAGTGGACAAAAATCTGGCAGTTGAAGTACAATGTTGGAAAATGTGAGAGAATAAGAGTGGAACTTTTACCTAAATGGAGAATGACGGCAGACTTCCAAAGTACAGCAGGATCTATCTGTTCTAATACAGTAGTCACGAAAAGTTCAAGAAATGTAAGGCATCCTTTATTAGGAGAGGAACTGAACGTAAAAGGAAGGATTTTACTGCTTCAGTTATACAGTGCATTGGTAAGACCTCAGTATACTGTGTGCTGTTTTGATCCCCTTATTTAAGGATTGAGGTTAAATGTATTGCATATGGATTACTGTAGGTTTATTAGGTTGGTACCTGGAATGAGGTGGGTTGTCCTAAGAGAACAAGTTGGACATGCCGGGTTTCTTATTAACTGGAGTTTAGAAGATTAAGCGGTGAAGTAATTGAAGTAAACAAGATCCTGAATGGCCTTGTCAAGGTGGATGTTTCTTCTAGAGGCAAGTCCAAAATAGGGGGCAGCGTTTTACAATTGATGTTCATCCTTTTATAACAGTGAAGCGAATTCTTTTTCTCTTAGAAGGTGGAGAGACTTTGTTTCCACCACTTTCTGAGGCAGAGTTCCATTGCTACTGAATATTTTAAGGTGAAGGCAGATTTTTGTCAGACAAATGTAAAATGGAGTAATCTGGAGGGGTTGGTGGCCTAATTCCTGCTCCTAATTTGTTATGCTGAGCATAACGTGAGAAATGTAAAGGTTTCCAATCAGTGATTCCACATATCTCCAAAAGCTGCACTATTGAAGACTCCCCCTCCCCCAAAGCAATCAGCAATTTGATAAATATATCACTTTGAACTAGCAAATCTCACTGCAGGATCCTGTGAAGAGGTTGCACCTTGTTGTTTTAGTTTTCTAGTGCTTTGTCCATCAAAATATCCCATGTGACTAACTGCCTACTTGCTTGCTAACATCACGGTCAATTCAATTCCAGCCTTGGCCAACCGCATAAGGAGTTCGCACATTCTCCCGAGTTTTCTCCGGGTGCTCAGATTTTCTCCACAGTCCAAAGATGTGCAGGTGAGGTGGATTGGCCACACTAAAAATTGCCCTCTCGTGTCCGGGGATGTGCAGGTTAGGTGGGTTAGACAAGGTAAAAATTCCATGCAGGGTTACGAAGATGGGTCTGGCTGGGACACTAAGGGTCAGTACAGACTCGATGGACTGAAAGGCCTGTTTCCACACTATAGAGTTTCTATGATTCTCTTAAACCATTATTGCTTTGTCCACTTAAAACCATTTATAAGGAGAAAACCAAGGGACACACCTCATCCCTGTAAAGGGGACTAGTGTAGTACATGATGTCCATAGCACTGCTATTTAACATATCACGAAGTCCACGTACTTTATCTGGGGTAATGGATTCAACAGTATCTAGAAACAAAAACAGAAAAAGGCTTATTTTCATTAATTCAGCGAGACAATATTTGAAAAACCTCTGCAAAGACAATTGACTTCAACGCTGATTCTAGAGATTTCATGTCTATGTCAAGGCTATGACTTGAATTGACTGTTTCTAGCACCCTGTCTTACTGGTCATTCTTTTGTGTGATGCTGGAGTTGTGTGCTAACAAATCAATTAACATAAAGAGAGAGAGAGAGAGAGAGAGAAGGGGTAAACCACAGCAAACCCAGTATTTTTCTCATTTGGCATCCACACACACTTCCAACAGATTGACAGATAGGTATGGAGCTTTCACTGTATTTTACTGAGAGATTTCAATGCCAATCCTAGATCCCCAAAAATAACCTAATTTATATACCACTTCACTCAGCACAACATAAAACAGCTCCTTCCTGGTCGTGTTTACTGTTGTGTTTACAGAGCTTACCACACTTTAAAATGGCAGTTCCCTCTTAAACACTTTCCCTTGGAAAGTTTGAGCAAATATGTAATCAGTAACTCACTGACAAGTAATTTGATCAATTAAATAATAAAATAAAGACTTTCAGGAACATTGTTTATAAAAGAATGGAATGCTTATTAATTTACACTAGTATTCAATTAGCCCTATTTCTCATTGCTTGAAGATTATTTTTGACCAGAGTCACAGATGTACTGGTCATTCTACTATAACGCAACAGGTGAGTTCTTCTGTAACCTCATACTATAGAAAACAGCTATAGAAAATCGCGCTGTAGAAGACTGCCAACAGAAAAGCGTTATACCTATTAAGTAGAAATTTGATGTTATCCAAACAACATTCACAATTCGTCAATCCCATTCTAGCCAATTCATGCTGACGAAACACGCATTATAGCAGAATGACCTGTACAACATGGAAACAGACCCTTCGGTCCAACTCATCCATGCTGACCAGATAGCCCAAATTAATCTAGTCCCATTTTCCAGCACTTGGCGCACATCTCTCTAAACCCTTCATATTCATGTATCCATCTTGATGCCTTTTAAATCTTGTAATTGCACCAGCGTCTACAACATCCTCTGGCAGATCAATCCATTCACGCACTATCCTCTGCATGAAAAAGTTGTCCCTTAGGTCCTTTTTAAATCTTTCCCCTCTCACTCTCAACGTATGCCCTCTAGTTTTGGACTCTTGCATCTCAGGGAAAAGACCTTGTCCATTTATCCAATCCATGCCCCTCAATTTTATAAACCTCTGTAAGGTCACCCCTCAACCTCCAACGCTCTGGGGAAAAAACGCAACCTATTCAACCTCTTCCTATAGCTCAAGTCCTCCAATCCTGGCAATATTCTTGAAAATCTTTCCTTTCAACATCTTTCCTGTAGCAGAGAGATCAGAATTGCACTCCAAAAATGTCCTAATGAATGTCCTGTACAGCTTCAATATGATCTCCCAACTTCTATACTCAATGTGTTGACCAATAAAGGAAAGCATATCAAACGCCTTCTTCAATATCCTATCTATCTGCAACTCCACTTTCAAGGAACTATGAACGTTCACTACAAGGTCTCTCTTCGTTCAGCAAAACTCCCCAGAACCTTACAAGTGCCTAATTTGCCTTTACAAAATGCAGCACCTCACACTTATCTAAATTAAACTCCACCTGCCACTCCTTGGCCCATTGGCCAAAAAATAAGGTTGCTTATAAGGTGCAAAATCCCCAAACCAATGGTGTTAATCATAGCAGCATGAAATCATTTGGTTTGAGCCTGGCATGGTGAAAGTGGGATTGCAGTGCACTGGTGTACCAAACTGTCAATTAGATTGTATGAAGTCATACAGCAAGAAAAAAGACCTTTCGGTCCAAATCATCCATGTCAACCAGACACCACAATCTGACCTAGACACATTTGCCAGCATTTGGCGCATATCCCTCTAAATCCTTTCTATTCATATTCCCAAGCAGATACCTTTTAAATGATAGCCACCACCACCACTTCCTCTGGCTGTTTGTTCTATACATGCACCCCCACCCTGTGAGAAAAAGTCACCCCTCAGGTCCTTTTTAAAATTTTCCCCTCTCACCTTAAATCTACACCCTCTAGACTCCCCCACCCTAAGGGGGAAAAAAAAGACCTTGGCTATTCACCCTATCCATGTCTCTCATGATTTTATAAACCTCCAAAAGGTCACCCTTTGGGTTGACGCTCCAGGGAAAAAATGCCCCAGCCCACTCAGCCTCTCCCTAGAGCTCAAACCATCCTCTTGCTTAATTCTCCAGCAGATCTAAAATTTGCAAATCTACGAAATGACAGTTTTTTTTTAAGTCTGTAAACTCACTTCTAATAGCAGTAGTAGATTTTGCATTCAATTTTATTCAGTTTTATGAACTATGAATGCAAGTCGTAAAATCATACACATTTCATTTCAACACACATCTACAAAATGCCATTATCCAAAGGGTAACCCTGTTTACATTTAATTACCCCCATCCAGGCATAGCTTCGATCTCCACTCCACAGGCAGAAACTCAACATATTCCAAATTTGTGGCATAAGGAAAGTGTTTTTCTTCAACCTTCCTTGCAGCTTCTCTCATCCTATCAAGTAGGAAAGAAATAATCTTCTGTGAGGGTTATTTCTAATAAATCTTAGAAATAAAATAGTACATTTTGCAATAAATATAAAACAAGAACTGGGGATGCTGGAGAGCTGAAACACAAGCAGAAATTCATCAGCTCTGGCAGCATCTGTGGGAAGAAAGCAGTATTAGTATTTAGAATATGGTGCCTCTTCATCAGACTTGAGAGACTGGACTCAGTGTAGTATAATGCTGCGCTCTTCCCGTAAATGCTGCCAGACCTGCTGAGTTTATCCAGCAATTTCAGATCAGCTGTAGTTGCAGTTTAACATTTTTACTTTTAACCTTTGTTAGGTTTAATAAGGAAAAATAAGTTGAATTGCATGGCATTGAACGGTATTCCTTCAACATTAGCTTAACAAGTGTTTAAAAAAAACTAAACCACAAAGAAAATTTCAAAAGCAGTATACAAGTTATGTTTCAATTGATTAATACAAGTCTGTAAAAATCTGACTGAAGTTCCTTCAGAGTGACTATTTAACAGCCAATAATCGAAGTTTACAAAAAAATTGTGCAATTCTGTTTGATTAATTATGGTTTCCTACAAGTCAACTTCTGCACAAATATTGTTTGCAGAAAACATATGCTACGGTATATTAACTTAGATTAATACTTTCTGAATCCAGAAACAAAATTGTTGCAAACTAAACTCTCAGTTCTAATCCTTCACAGAGATCGGGTGTGAGAAATAAACTGTCCTCCTGCTGTCAAAATATGCCTACTTTTTTCCTCAAATACTTTGAGCAACTTGAGGTACCATTTTATTTCGTTTGAGATGAGCATGGTAGACAAATAATTAAAAAAAAAACAATTTCCCTTTGTAAAATGGCAATCCTAAGTGGGTACTAAATCTGGAATAATTTAGAATCAGAGTCCTGACGTGTGGAAGCAGGCCATTCAGTCTTGGGTCCACAATGGCCTTCCAAAGAGCATCCCACACAAACCCACCCCCTACCCCATCCCTGTAACCCTTTATTTCCCATGGCTAATCTACCTAGCCTGCACATCCCTAGATATTATGGGCAATTTAGCATGGTCAAGCCACCTAATCTACACACCTAATCTAGATTGTGGGAAGAAACCCACGACTGTCTCATGAGACAGTCAGTCAGTCTCCTGAGGCTGGAATTGAACCCTGAGGCAGCAGTACCAAGCACTGAGCCACCATGCCACACTCGCAACCAAGAAACCTTGGAGTAACCAAGAAAAAGCAGTTTTTAATTTCCTGTTTCTGGATGCTTTGGAAGAAGGTCAGAATGTATTTCTATGAAAGTCCGTTTCATTTTCAAAGCCAACAACTACAGAAGCCTGTGCCAAATTTCCCTTTCATAGAACCTAGGTGTCACTGGCAAGGCAGCATCTGTTACCTAGCTCTAATTGCCCCTGAATGGTTTGCAAGCTATTTCAGAGGACAGTTAAGAGACAGCTGCATTGCCATGGGTCACAGTCACACATGGTCAAACCAGATAAAGATGGCAGATTTCCTTCCCAAAGGACATTAATAAACCCAATGGGTTTTATGACAATTGATGATGGATGGCATGATCATGACAACAAGCTTTATCTTCCAGATTTATTAATAGAATTTAAATTCCATCTGTCTTGGTAATACTTGAACCCATATTGCAAGATTTCTGTTAATGTCACCAGACTAGAAATCTATTGTGCCATCACAATGCTCTAAAGTTAGCAAGTACATTAGATTGTCTTCTGCAAGTTGACTGCGGTTTAAAATTTACATTAAGTGAACAAGTATGTGAGACACATATACAGAGCTTACTGTATTTTTTTTGTTTGCTCACCTGCCTCATAGAAATAAAGAATTTTCTGGTCAAATGGCAGCATTTATACAAGATATATATCCAATTCACCTCTGAATGTGTCCCGAGTTCCTCAGGATACACTAAGCAAAGTACAAAGAAGAGTTCTCTTTCATAATTTCTTGGTCATGCTACTGTTCGTCTAGGTACTGGGCATTGTAGGAACCATAATTTTCATTTATACCTTAGTGATTGGTGAGAATAAGCCAGAGAAAATGACAAGTGTAACCCAAAAGCACCATGTGATTTAACATATTGCTATCTTTGTAACTAATAGACTGCAGTTTTTTCAACGGAAGTGACCAAGAAGTTTTGTTGGGAACTCAGCATAAATAATGTTCAGGGCAGATCGGACCATGTTTTCTGATGTACAAGGTATTATGATGGAACCACAGTGAAAACTAAAATGATTGCAAAGTAACCACAATACTTTACGATAACAGCTGATACACTGAATGGATGCCATCAACTTCTCAGAAAAGATATTTGTTTCTGAAAGCAGGAAGGTACTTTGTAACATAAAGACTGTTTTAATGGATTGTAATCAGATATATCCCAGGCTCATTGATCTAAACGGTCCTGTCATGGAGAAAAGCGGAGATCCATCCCTCACTAAACCTTGTATTTTTTCCTCAGAGGTTTTATCAAAAATTAAATGTTTTTGTTACAAACATTTTACATAGTTTAATACAAAGAAGTTCTGTAACATTTGCATGATAAACACTTAGCAACACTAAGCGCATTAAACAACTAACGTACAAGGATTGTTTTAGTAAACTGTATAACTAGATCATTATAGTGCTAGGAGACTAATCATTTACTGGATAGGTCTATAAAATTTGGACCGAAAACCACACAGATAAAATACTTGATAGTGTAATATGCAAACATAGCACTACAATCTACAGTGGTAGGGGTAGGATTATAATACAGATCATTCACCCAACAGATACACAGCAACGTCTATACTCCACTAAAAACAACTGAAATCATCTATATTCTCTTTTCGCTCATTTACTTTCCGAAAGCTTATCAGTACTATTTGCTTCAATGACTCTCTATGGCAGAAAGTTTCACATTCTTACCACTCTTCAGAGGTTTTTTCTGAATTTCCAATTCTCTAATAGAAATCTCAGTGATTCTTGTATCAATGGCCTCTACTAAGCTCTTCCCCAGACATTGACTCTGCATTCACCCTATCAAAATCTTTCCTAACTTTAAACATCTGTACTTAGTCACCCCTCGGTCTTTTTCTTTCAAGTGAAAAGAAATACAGTTTGCCAATCCTTTCCTGTGTTGTGGTCAGAGGGCTTGAAGGAGAAATCCCAGAAAACATTTTCTTCTCTTGCATTTGCTTCTGCAGTTTTGTATTTAAATTTATTATTTCTTAAATGCTGAGGCTGATACCATAATCAGAAACTTCTAGAAGTATGAACTTGATTGTTTAGATATTTCAACTAGAGCTAACACAAAGCCCTTGCAGACAAGCCTCCAGTCAGGAGGAAATCATCAAATTGCACTATAATAAAATTGACTCTAATGCTTTTCAGTTACCTCCTCACCATACAAGCAATTCTTTGGAGGAAGGCAAAGCTACACTGTTAGGTTAAAGTTCTGCCAATTAGCCCACTGAGGTGGGCCACTTGAAAGGCCCTTTTTTGTCACACTGACTGGAATAGGAGTTTGTTTAAATGCTCATAGGTACAATTACCTGGGTTCAAATCTTACCACAGCAGATGGTGGAATTTGAATCCAACAACAAAATCTTGAATTAAAAATCTACAACCACCCATGAAACCATTATCGGACGTCAGAAAAACCCACCTAACGCCCTAATGTTGTTCAGGGAAGAAAATCAGCTGTCTTTATCCGGCCTGGCTACATGTAACTCCAGACCCATAGCAATGTGATTGACTAGGAGAAAGTGAGGACTGCAGATGCTGGAGATCAGAGCTGAAAATGTGTGGCTGGAAAAGCGCAGGAGGTCAGGCAGCATCCAAGGAGCAGGAGAATCGCGTTTCAGGCATGAGAAGAAGGGCTCATGCCCGAAACATCGATTCTCCTGCTCCTTGGATGCTACCTGACCTGCTGCGCTTTTCCAGCAACACATTCTCAGCAATGTGGTTGACTCTCAACTACCTTTTATAATGGCCTAACAAACCACTCAATCACTACAAAGTCTCAACAAAGAAATTAAACTGGACGGACCAGCTAGCATCAACATTAACACTAGAAAAGACATCAGCAAAAACAGCCCTATCAACCCTTAAAAGTCTTCCTTAGTAACATGTGGGGGCTAGTGCCAAAATTGGGAGAGTTATCCCTCAAACTAGTCAAGCAAGAGCTTGACATCATCATACTCATGGAATCATACCTTAATGTCCCAGACATCATCACCACTGGATATGATCTCACCTAGTTCACGCCTTGTGCAATGTAGCCTGTATGCCTCTAAGTCTTTTTGATCTGCTTGTAAACAAAGCTTTTCACTGTACCTCTTCATGAAGTGAAAAGTGGGGATTTTTACCAATGCTTGGCACTGAACATTGTGTATTCATGACTCCTCAGAAACTACAGCAGTCCGTGTTTAAATGCAATAATATTCGGTCAATATATAGGCTTAGCCTTACAAGTGGCAAGTAACATTCATGCCAAGCAATGACCATCTCCAGTAAGAGACAAACAAATGCCCTTTATCATTCAATTGTGCTACCTTCACTGAATTTTCCTCACTAGCAACATCATTGGGAGTTACCACTGACCAGAAATACAACTGCGCTTGCCACAAACACGTCACTACAAGAGCAGGTCACAGGCTAGGAATACTGCAATGCGTAACTCACCGCCTGATCCCTCAAAACCTGTTTCAGTCTAAAAGGCACAAGTTAGGAGTGCGATGCAATACTGCCCACTTGCCTGGATGAGTGAAGCTCCTATAATACTTCAAAGCTTGACAACATCCAGGACAAAGCAGCCCAGTTGATTGGCACCACATCCACAAACATTGACTCACTCCATCACCAATGCTCAATAGTAGCTGTGTACTATTTACAAGATGCACTGCAGAAATTCACCAAAGATCCTTAGACAGAAGCACAAACACTAATCTAAGATGACAGGGCAAAAGATACATGGGAACAGCACCCCCTACAAGTTCCCTCCAAGCCACTCACCATCCTGACTGGCAAATAGATGACTTTCTTCACTGTCACTGGGTCAAAATCCCAAGGGTTTTGAGGGTCAACCTATAGCAGATGAACTGCAGAGGTTCAAGAAGGTAGCTCACCAAAATGTTTGGGGATATATCAAAATCAAAATACATGCCAAAAATATAGGTAAAAACAATGACTGCAGATGCTGGAAACCAGATTTTGGATTAGTGGTGCTGGAAAAGCACAGCAGTTCAGACAGCATCTGAGGAGCAGTAAAATCGACGTTTCGGGCAAAAGCCCTTCATCAGGAATACCCTTCAGGCACTCTGACTGTATTCCTGATGAAGGGCTTTTGCCCGAAACGTCGATTTTACTGCTCTAAAAATATAGGGCCTAGTGAGAGTGAGGAACTGAAGGAAATCAATATTAATAATGAAGTGCTGTTAGAGAAACTGATGAGATTAAAGGTCGATAAAAACCCCAGGGCCTGATAATATACATCCCAGAGTACATCAGGAAATGACCCTAGAAGTAGCAGGTGCACAAGTGGTTACCTTTCAAGATTCTATAGACTCTGGAACATTTCCCATGGATTGGCAGGTAGCTAATGACAAAAATGGAGGTGTAGAGAAAACAGGAATTACAGATCAGTTAGCCTGACATCAGTAGTGGGAAAATTGCCAGCAATTATTATAAAAGATATTAGAGCAAAACACTTTAAAGACAGAATTGGACAGAGTCAGCATGAATTTACGAAAGGGAAATCATGCTTGACAATCTACTGGAATTTTGAAAGGATGTAATCATTTGAGTTGATAAAGGGGAATGTGGTTTACTTGGACTTTCAGAAGGCTTTCAATAAGATCTCATATAAAATTTAAGCATTTGAGATTCGGGGTAGTATGCTAACATGAGAGAGTATTAGTTGGCAGATAGACTACAACAAGTAGGTATAAGCAGGTTTATTTCGGAGTGACACATGATGTCCAGTAAGTATCAGTACTTGGACTCCAGTCACTTACAATATGTATTAATGATTTAGATGAGGGAACTAAATGGTAATACCTCAAAGTTTGTAGATGATACGAAGCTAGGTGGGAGGGAAAACTATGGGGAGAATGCAGAGATGCTTCAGTGTGGTTTTGACAATTTTATTGAGTGAGCAAAAGCATGGCAGATGGCGTATAAAATGGATAAATGGGAGATTCATTTTGCAAAATTATTCACATCACATTAATAGATGGGCACTGATTATGATGGAGGACAAATTGGCTGTTCTGTTTTGAACTGTTGTGTAATGTTAGTAAAAAGGAGGCAGATTATTATCTGAAAAGCAATGATTAGGAAAGGGAAAAGTGCTTCAAGACCTGATTGTGCATGTACACCAGTCATTGAAAATAATCACGAAAGTGCAGCAGGCATTGAAAGCAAGTGGTACAACACTGTTCACAGCAAGAAAAGCCTTGCTGCATGCACCTGGAATATTACGTGCAGTCTTGGTTCCATTATCTGAAGAATGACATTCTGGTTGTGGAGGGAACACAACAAAGGCTTACCAGACTGATTTCCTGGAATGGCAGGATTGATGTAAGAAGAAAGATCGGTCAGGACTATATTCACTGGAGTTCAGGAGAATGGGAAGGGATCGCATGGAAACGATAAAATTCCAACATAATTAGACAAGGTAAACACAGGATGGATGTTTCAGATGACTAGGGGGTCCAGTTCAAGGATACAGGGTAGTCCACGTAAGCCTGAGAGGAGGAGAAATCGCTTCACCTAGAGAATGAAGAGCCTGTGGAATTCTCTGCTAAAGACAGCTGTTGAGGGAAAAACATTGAATGTTTTCATGAAGTTAAATGGGCTTAGGTTAGTCCACAGGTGCACACAACATCGAGGGCCGAAGGGCCTGTTCTGTGTTGTATTGTTCTATGTTCTATGATCTAAAGGGACCAGAGCATATAGTTTAGAAAGTGGGAAAATTGAACGGAGTTGGATGATCAGCCATGATCTTATTGAATGGCGTGACTTTATGAAAGGTTGAATGAAATACTTCTGCATCCAATTTTTATGTTTCTGAGACTCCCAAATTTTACAAGAGTGTTCACTAGTTCTCTTGGAGACACCCTTTCCAAACAGACCATTCAGGATCTTATATACGCCAATCAAATTACTGCTCAGTCCTTTAAGCTTCAGGGAAACCAGCCTAGTCTATTCAAGCCTCTCATACCAGGTGTCAGTTTAGTAAACTTTCTCTGAACCTTCTGCAATTCACACTGCTACACCATTATTTTTCATCAGTACTCCATGCTAGTCTTACTTGGAAAACATAGATAAAAACAAATAAAAGGTGGTGCGCTTCAGAATGTACGAAGGATGTTCTTAGTCAATATTAATAGAAGCAGAGTACAGAGAATGAAGTTTATATTACCACCAAGACCAATATAAAACATGCCATTGATTGCCTAAAGCATAACTTTTGGGTTCTATACTGATCAGTGGGTGCATGACAAGCTCAAGGTCTTCAAAGTATTCACGAGGATCGGCTGATTCCGCAGTTTTGCTCTATAAATAGTCCTGCCAATGCAGAAACAGCAGATTCCAGAAGGTATAACAATATGGAAAGAAGACAGTGAAAATGAAGTGATAACGCCTAAAACACAAATGTAGCCCAGAAAAAGGCACTGGGACAAAATATATATTTGGTTAAAAAACCTCAAATGTCACTTTCAGGAACTCTCCTTTGTGTATGTATAAAAGTGGTTCAAACCAAAACAGTCAATTCTTCTTCCAAAATCAATGCCCATCCATTAATGTGGTGTAGAATAATTTTGCACCATGGCAAAACATACAAATGAAGCACGAATACACTGAATTGAGTAATATATGAACGATATTCATCATTCAGTTGCATATTTAATCCACCATTCTATTAAAGAAATACAAAAGAATGTGGAAAGAATGAATGCACTGGCTATTTTTAAAGCAGAGGCATAAAAGTTCCATTGAGTATAAAAATCCAACTGGCTCATTAGGGTCCTGCACACCTTCAGACAAGAACAAAGTAAGATAGAGCACTGCACACATCTTTATTACCAGTATAATCTAAATTTAACATTTTAAAACATGTTATCTAAACCTTGCGTATATTTCGTTAATTTAGTATATCAATGGGTTTTTGCCTGTATCTTTCAACTATCTCCAGATTCACACAATATTCTAACATAATACAACTATTTCACAACTAGTTAGTAAGGTTAATAAATCAACGCTGCTTTTTTAAAAACTTATATCTCAATTTTAGAAGCTTTAATCTATCGTAAAGTAAGAATGAATGACTAATTTATCATAACTGCATCTGGATCAGTTACATAAATAAGCAATGTATATGGCATCTTCACAATTACTCTTTTCTGTAGCTCATGAGAACAATTGAATAATTCTTTTCACTGACTGACATTTCGCAAGCCAAATGATGCATAAACATCAAGTGCCCAAACTCATTTTAAAAATTAAAGTTCAGTGGAAGTTATGAATATCAGTTAATTGCTGGAGTAAAATCACAACTGTACACCAGACTAAGGTTTAAAACCTCTAGGAACTACAAGTCATTAATTATGACAAGTAAAGTTCCACATTCATACTGTTTGAAATGAATGCAATTAACTCCAGACCCAAAGCTGACTCATAACTGTCCTCTGGACAACAAGAGATAAACAATAAATGCTGGCCTAGCCAGCAAACCAACCATTTACATTTAAAAAAGAGGGTCTGTGTAGACACAAACAGAATTAGCATTTTGAATCTAATATGACTCTTCAGAACTCCAGTTCAAGTTGGGCTGAAAATGGAATTTCATGGAGAGAGTGGAGCTCATTGCAGAGCTGTAGACAATGGGCTTTTGTCTCTCCAATATTTCACTAAAAAAAGCAACTCATTTAAGAGTGTCTCAGAATACACTCTGAAAGTTTGTCAGTCAGAATGAACACTAATTACAGTAAAAGTAACGCAAACTCAAAGAAAAGTAAAACCAGAAGAGGCATGAAGAAAAAAACGGATCGAGCATAAGAAAATAAATGAGGAAGAAATTCAAGAAAAAAGGGGAAAAAAACAAGGAAACCAGAAAAGTAAAAGCAAGGAAGTAAAGAATAATGGCAAAAAATTCTGGTTGAGAATTATCCTTTGTCCTATAGTTATGACTTAATGTCCCAGTTTCACCTTTTCATGCTTTCTTATCATGTATACCACAAAGCAGTTTCTCATGGATCTCCTTTCAGGACTAACTGCTTCAAGTGTTCTTTATTCCTCACTTCACTGGGGGCAGGTTTCACTTCAAGAGCTTTCCTGAAGTGTTAATGAACAGAATTGGACAAAGGTGTCATATGACATTTTCCCTACTTGTAAGAAAAACTTCAACTCACCTGCACTTCACTGCACTTTCTATTGTTCCACCTACTTAATTACATCAAACTCATTTTTAAGTTTCTGGCAACTTTCGCATTCACCTTCTATTTTTCGTGTATGATCACTGCTTGGATTTTGGTTCCCAGGTCGGATGTGCACATTCTGGAGAATTCCCAGTTCAGTGAAGCTGTTTGTTAAAGACGGCTTCCCGCAGTGCCGATTTCCAGTGAAAGGGAGCTCGTTTCAGGATTTGGGACAAGTGACCCCAAAAGAACAATGAAGGCCACTGGTGTGGGGGCAGATTGGTGAAATCAATGTCCACTTATCAAAACATGCTGTTCATTTCTAAACACATGCCATTAAACACTTCAGTTAATCAATAAATGTTTGTGCAGTGATGGAACAGGTGCTTTGAAATGAGATACTTACATGCCTGTATTTTTGATAATTCGACCTTGGTCCATTTTTTGTCCTATTCCATGTACAACAAAAACTATATGAGTAGGGAGTGGAGGTTTGTCTTCAAGTGAAGACTCTTCTACATATCCTCTATGAAGTCTAGTTCCACTACTTGATGCTGCATTGACAAAAAACACATTCTTGTGTATAAACAGATGTATGCATAGTTGCAACATTGAGAAATTTGGCATGTAAAACAAAGAAGCATTTTGCAAACAACAAAGTTGTATGGTAACTATGTCAAATTTTAAGTGGTAAAATTACTCTACAAATCTGGCAAATTATGCATACTTTGAAAAAAATCGATTCAGTAAAACACCATTAAAAAAGTTCTGATCTATTTAATTTCTAAAATTTCTTCCCTTCTGCATTTTCCCAATGTTGTCTGTAGCAGTAGAACATCTTATGATTTCACTGGAAGGCTAGATAATATGATGTGCCTTCATGAGATCGACAATGCATTTCCTGGGTTATGCACTTCAAAATGTTAGAGCAATGCCTTTCCAACAATGTGCCTTTGGTGTTCATGCTACTGATCTTCAGTGAAATCACACTAGTCAGAAGAGGTCTGAATCTCACCTGATTTCAATGGGATTTCTAACAAATTGTTAATTATAAGACAGCCAATTCATATAAAAAAAACTCTAAGCTGCTGTGCCTCAATTTTCCAGTACATTCATTATTTCTATCAAAACAGACCAATAGATCTAATGCCTCTATTATGCCACATTGAACTGTTACAATATCATTTGTGATAGTTCATCAATAAACACCATGAATTTTTTTTCTGGATAGACCAAATTTTTTTAAAAGTTTAACCTGGTTTTCTAATCAACCTGTTCAGGGATGTTTTGCACACCTCTGGAGTAGCTGGGATTTGAGTTCAAGGCTGAGCCCAGGGGTAGGGACACTACGCACAAGAGGGTATGCAGGAAGAGAGTTTGGATTGAGGTTGCAGGTACTGTAATTCACTACCAACTGAACAGCTTAGGCTAGAAACAGTTAAGTTGATGAATCCAGCCAGCGTTTAGCTTTATAACTTACATTTGCAAAATGATATATCATCAATACAAAAATCATATGTCATCATACTAATATTACAGGTACTGTTTGACTCAAGTTTGAGTATGACACACGGTAAAAATATTAATTGCAAACTAGGTATAATGAAATAGACAGCAGTCATGCAAAATGCTTTTGAGAACAGTACCTTTAGAAAATCCCAACTTCTGGGTAACTGTTCTGGCAATTTTGGATGTGGTTGCGTCACTGTACAGGTAAACTTCATCCACACTATACCAGTCCACATGGTTGCGTCTGAGCTTTAAACTATGTATAGCTGCGGCCAATAAACACTTCATATGTTAATAAAACACAGGACACAGATTTATCTGCTCACTATAAAGCTGGCACGTAGAACATTTAGCTTTTTTATACTGAGAAAAGCGTTCAAAATGCATGAAGTGATTAAGTGACAATTCAAATCTAGAAGTTTATTAGTAAATAAAATAGACAAGGAGGAGCACTACATGAATTGTTAAATACTTCCAGGTTTCTTGCACAATTAAATTGCTTTGTTCTTCAGCAGTTTCGTGGCTGATGGGAGCAAAGTCAGATAACAGAACAAAAACAAATCTGAAAAACAGACCAGTCACAGCCACATAACTAATCCTCTACATACTGTACACATACAAAACTCATTGTGGATGTGCTTGGTGGTGGTATGGGATCGACAAATTAAGACTGAAGAGACAAAAGTCTCTTGCAGTAGAACACCATAATTTACAGACAAGTAATGAATATGTCGCAAATAAGTTACTGATGACAACTTGTGCAAAGGAAGTGTGTTTCAGTACATAATGGAGCTGTCTAATTCTTTCAAAGCCTTAATGATAGCATAAAATGTCTATCTGTTCAGTCAGTTTACAAGACCAGCCATAAACAAATTCCAACTTAATAGTATCAGTAACGTTGACCAATTATAAACATTCCTGGATGAACAGTTCATGATGTGCAACTCTTAATTTCAGTAATTTACTTGCTAATTCTATAATCCTGTAGCAAAGTTAGTATTGATGATTTAAACATGCACTAAAAGCCAAACTGCATGCATTAATCTATCTGGCAGCCACAACTCCCTAAAGGTTGCAAATAAGGCACATTAAATAATGATTTTACCCAGGTTTTCTATGGACACTTCTAATGAAAGAGTGGGGAAATAATTCAAATTCAAGAACAATCTTACTCTGGGTACCACTGCAGATTCAAGTCAGGAGAGAGTAAATGCAACTTGAAAAGCTCTTCTAATCAATAACAAAGCTGTTACAGAGTAATCGGTACTATACCTTGGCAATACTTTCTTTTGTTACATGCAGTGTCAGTACTTTCCTTAAAGCGTCTCCATTTGAACAGAAAAGGAAGGTAGAAGGGAGGGAATTGGTAAAAGACTAACAAAGTAATAAAAGTGAGCTTCATGGATTTTGTGATAATTCAAATGATCTTCACAGTAAGGTCTCAAAATCAAAATATATTCTGCGCTTTCTGGTAATTAAAATGTTCTACTTCCACCATATTGGTGAACCTGTGTAGTATTCCTGATTTAATTCTAAGGAAGTCATTAAAATATTAAATACAAATTATATCTTGCCTACAAATGAGAAGAGACACAATTTGACATTTGCTTCATAATCGATAATATTTGACTTTTTAACACCTATTCTAATAGCATAATGTCATCACATTACGATTTTAATTATGCAATTTCCACCAAAAGTCCAGACACATTTTTAACAAGTTATACAATTGTTAATATCAGAATTCCATTAGTCTCAGCTTTTTAAAATAAAATGCAGCAAGAAATCAGATAATCAGCACACCAATGGCTCAAATTTGAAATAAAAACACATCATTTACCTCCATTTCAAATTCTGAAAATAGCTGTTGTTTAAAGGAAGGTAATTCAACAGCTTCTTACTCAAAACCAGAATGAGTGAATAAAATTCAAATGCTTGACAAAAAGTACTAGCCTGTTCAGTTAGAATACTTTATTTAAGGTTATCCAATTACTCAGTATTTTCTTTCAATTTCAACAGCAGCCAGGCCTCCAGACATAAACCTTCGCTTCTGCCCGTTTTGTTCATCTCAAATGGAAAAAATAACCACAAGTCTCGGAATACAATCAATTTAATGACTGTCAGCGAAAGCGATTTGAAAAACAGAATACCAAGTATTAAGATTGACTATCTCCTCATCCCAAAAACCAACTTATATGACTTTTCACCTTTTATGGTTTCCTAGGTTCACATTTTTATACATTCAGAAGATAGGCAGTGACTTCAAAGAAAGACAATTTCTTTGAATGACATATCAGACCATTGATGACTAGAAAAAAATTGTATTAATTTGGCTTGAACCTGCTCATCTCAGTTTTAAATTAATTGCTCTTCACTTGAAATTCTGTCCCCTTTCAGCCAAGTCATTTTGACAATTTTTATCTAATTGATAAATCAGAAGAAACTAGATTTTACAACTTGAGACCAATACAAGTATAGATGACTGAGTAATTCTTCTCCACCCCATAAATGCCTGCCATATTCAATTAATTGTAATAGGTTATTCCCTATTTGCAATAACTTACAGGTCCATAGCACTTTGTGTTCCTCTCTTCCCAATTCAACAGCTTCAAGGTAGGCTACTACAGAAGTAACCTTAATTAAAACCTTAACGTTTGTGGAATGATCAAGGAGAGTCTGGTTTTGCATATTTGCTGCTTATCAAATAGAATCTATCAGTGGGGGATCTTTTAATAGATCACCTTTCTTGCACTGGATTTAAATTTCTCTTTTGGTTTCCAGACCTTTTGTGATAAGGAAAGAAACAGGATCAACGTAATCCGTTCAGCTACTGCCCCAGAATACTCTCAATCATCAGCAAGCAGCACTTATGTAGCAATAGCCAAGCTTAGTATGGATTCCATCAGGATAACTTCACTCCAGACCTCATTACAGCCTTGATCTTAATGGGGCAAATTCTAGAGGTGAGGGGAGAATGAATGCCTTCAACATCAAAAAGACTGTTCATTAAGTGTTGCGTCAAGGAGTCCAAGTAAACGTGATATCAATAAAAATCAGGCTGTTTGAAGCGATAGGGCATATTGATGTGGTTAATGCAGACTAATAATTTCATCTCAAAGTATCCCAAAAGGAGTTGTTTAGGGCAATGGCTAAGACTGCATCAACAGTCTTCTTTTCAACAAAAGATTAGAAGTGGGGATTTTCGTATCGGTTGCAAGTCCGCATAATAACCCTCATTACAAGCATGTCTTTGAATGTCAACCACTGATGGCTAGACATTTCCCTGCCAAATTCCCCCCACTCAGCATTCTGAGACTCACCAATGACCAGAGGTATAACGGGCCAAGGCATAGAAACAGTGTGGCTATAAGTGGAGGTCAGAAGTTAAGTATTTGGTGATGACTTCCTAAAATCTAGCCACCATATTTAAGGCACATATTTGAAGTGTCATGCAACGCTCACTTGCTGAACAAATATAACTCCAACAATAATCGAGAAACTTGACACAATTCAGTTCAAAGCAGCCACATTGGTTCACAACCCATCTATCCCCATAACCATTCACTTGCTGTACCATTAAGTATAATCTACAAGTGGCACTGCAGCAACTTGCCAAGTATTCTTCATCAATACATTTGAAGTCTGCTGCCTAAAAAAACAAGAACAGCGGGTGCATTGAAACATGAATTAAGTTGCTTTCTCTCCAAGTTACAAATGCTGACTAGGAAATACAACCTTTGTTTTTCAATGTCGATATTAAAAATCCTAGAACTCCCTCAACAGTACTATGAAAGTATCTTCACATATGACTGCAGTACATATGAAAGTTTGTTCATCACCCCATTATGAAGGGCTTTTACGAATGGGCAAAAAAAAAAGGCTTGTATTGTCAGTGAAGCCCAAATTTCATGAATAAATTTTTAAAAATTATTAGCAAGTCACATTTATGCATTGTATACCAGCTGGATGAATCTTCCATTACAAGTGTCACTTTCTCATATTTTGTGTGACCACCCATTTTTGAGGTGGTCATTTTGTACTTGCCTGCTGCTTTGTCCTATGTTTTTCATTTTATGCTAATGCACACTCCTCCTGTTCCAACATCCTGGGCAGCACCCCGCTTCATGTGTTTCACCAGCAAAACTTAACTCCCACTCTTATAGCACTTCATGTTAATATCCCTTACTTTTTGTTCCTGGAGAATTGGTCACTTTTTTACTCAAGATACTTCATTTTAATCATTTGCATAACACTGAATTTTGGCTAGATAACCTGTTGGATGAAGTGCCCTCTGGCTTGGCACACTATAAATGGAGCTGGAAAAGCCGCTATTCCAGATGAAGGACTTTTGCCTGAAATGTTGATTTTCCTGCTCCTCGGATGCTGCCTGACCTGCTGTGCTTTTCCAGCACCACTCTGATCTAAAACTGATTTCCAGCATCTGCAGTCCTCACTTTTGCCACATTACAAATGGAGTCAGTAATTTAAGAAAAAAAAGCATTTAAAAAACTAATTCGCTTTTTAAGCAGTGATCTGCATACTGGAATCCCAAATGATTCTATATTGCTTTCCAGACAAGTTGCATTTTTTTCTTATTGTTAAAGCCAATCCACTCATGGTTTAAAGGAATGTCCCAAGCAGTTACTGCTTTCCATCAGCATGTAGTGCCTCTGTCCAATCTGAAATTCAATTGTTGATTTTCAGAAAGATAACTTATGGCATTATTTGTACATCAACACTAATTAATTGTCTATTTTGCTGTGTTCAAAATTCTTCATTTTGTTTATTACTTCACCAACCATCTCCCTCTTAATTTCCTTCCCTAGCTCTTGCAAGGTGTCAACAGAAGTTGAGATATGAATACATTGAGATATTGGAGGGTTAGAAACAAACAAGTGACCAGACTATATAAGCCTAAGCAGACTAGCGGAGAACTATAACTGAACCTTTTGAAAACCTAGAGACACTGATGTTATTTGAAGCATCCTTACAAGAGTAGTGATCAAGTAATGCGGCATGTGAAATTGGTTCTATATCTTCTGTTTGTGTGCTTAAGATCCACACTGGTCAAATGCTGTTTTTTTTTAAATTCACAAAACAAAGTTGCTGTTTTGCACGTAGGTGCTAGATTCTTCAAAGTAACTGACCTCTAAAAAATTAGCTTTTAAATCAAGAAAGCAATTCAGCATGTCCACAAATATTCTTCCCAAGTTTTACAGATGCACCATAGAAAGCATCCTCTCTGGATGCATCACAGCGTGATACGGCAACTGCTCTTCCTAAAACCACAAGAAACTACAGAAGTTGTGAATGCAGCCTAGCCCATCATTCAAACCAGCCTTCTATCCATTGACTCCACCTATACTTCCTGCTGCCTTGGGAAAGCAACTAGCTTAATTAAAGGCCCCTCCCGCTCCTGTTATACTCTCTTCCACTCTTTCATCATCAGGTAGAAGATATAAAAGTTTCAATACATGTACGAATATATTCAAAAACAGTTTCTTCCATGCTATCAGATTTTGAACAGACCTCTCAAACGTTAATTCTGATCTCTCTCTGCGACTGTAATTCGGCACTCTGTTCTGCTAACCTAATGCATTTTATATGGCATGATCTGCCTTAATAGCATGCAAAACAATACTTTTCACTGTATCTCAGTACATTTCACAATAAATCAAATACAGTAGGTTTATCCAAAACTAAATCTACTCCCTCACATAAGAAAAACAGAGTAAACAAATAATATGCTTCTCAACTGCAATGATCATAACCAAATTAACATTTTACTTAGTCATAGAGATGTACAGCATGGAAACAGACCCTTTGGTCCAACCCGCCCATGCCAACCAGATATCCCTTCCCAAATTAGTCCCACCTGCCAGCACTTGGCCCACATCCCTCCAAACCCTTCCTATTCATATACCATCCAAATGCGTTTTAAATGTTGCAATTATACAGGTCTCCACTACTTCCTCTGGCAGCTCATTCCATACATGTGTCACCCTCAGTATGAAAAGGTTGCCCCTTAGGTCTCTTTTATATCTTTCCCCTCTCACCTTAAACCTATGCCCTCTATTTCTGGACTCCCCCATCCCAGGGAAAATACTTTATCTACTTATCTTATCCATACACCTCGTGATTTTGTAAACCTCTAAGGTCACCCTTATACGACGCTCCAGGGAAAACAGCCCCAGCCTGTTCAGCTTCTCCCTATAGCTCAAATCCTCCAACCCTGGCAAGATCTTTGCACATCCTTTCTGCACCCTTTCAAGTTACATTTTGTTTGACATCCAAAATTCTAAGCAAATTTATAAAACAAAACTGATGACACGTAAAATCATGCAGAGTTATCCAGAAAATCTTCAAAGGAAGCAGCATTAACATCGTTCCTAGCTATCGATGATAAAAACTGCAACAAACTGTATTTCAAATACTACACAGTAGCAGCAGAACTGAAAAATAAAGCTATTAAAATCTTAAATTCAAGCATCCTTCAACAAGTTAAGCCTTTTGCTGTGCTGATCATTTGAAACTCTTATTTTCAATTAAACGTTTAAAATTGAGACCTTAACATTAAAAAATGTTTCAAATTGTGGGTATTGGTTATCTTAGGTTTGTAATTACAGAAAAATCTCACTTCTATCTTTAAAATATAGTTGATGGTATAGGCAGGCAATGTGCATGCAAATAGCTATACAAAACAAATTAAGCATTTTCACAGCACAACTTCACCAACTATCATGCATATTTATTAACAACTTTTATAAAATTGATTCATGCTGTGCCCATTTTATATAAGAGCATTTCTATTAATTTATGTGGGATTCTTCTATAATCCTTATGCTTCATATACAAAGCATTTTTTTAATTTAAAAAGTCTGCCTACTTGGCAGTACATTTAAAATGACTGACACAAAAAAAAAGTTTTTCTACCTTTAATGGCAGAAGTTTCACAACATGCACATGTCAAACAGATCCATGCAAGTGACCAGAATAAACTTAATTATCACAGAATTTGAAGGGGCAAAGAGTATGAAGAGAGACTGGTAGATAACATTAAACAGGCAATCCAAAAGATGATATGAGCATCTAAATAGTGTACAGGTAGTAAGATGACTGGTAGGCTTATTAGAGACTTAAACTGGAACCTATGCATGGGGAGACAGGGAATGGCTGATATAAATAAATGAGCACATTGCATTTGACTTTATCAAAGGCAAAGAGATGCTGATATTGCATAGCCAAAGGGAGAAAATTGATAGAGAAGGGGAATTAGAAAGGCTAGATCTACTTAGGTTGATAAGTCACTACCATAGAATGGAATGCTCTGAAGATGCTCATGGAAATAAAGATCGAAATTGTGGAGATACTAGCCATACTCTTTCAAGGCTCATCAAATATTTTTTAAAAAAACGCAAGGACAAGAATCCGTAACCACTGGCCAGCCAGTTTAATCATAGTACTGAAAACAACAAATGGACAAACAGGGTTGAAGAGAGCAAACTTGCATTTGTTAAAAGCAAACAGTTTTACTTGATTGAAATTTTTGATGGGAGGATTTTTGAAAGCTTTGGCGTTCAGGCAAGTGCTTCAATTTAAAAAACACTAAATTAAAGCAACAGCGAACCTAAGCATTGGCATCTGTGACAATCACAAAACCAGGTTTTTAGTGGGTGAAGTGTTATTGATCTATGTAAAGTTGAAAAAGACTTCCCCATCTTGCCAGTTTTCTAAATACATACTCAGAATCCAATAAGAAATCACTTTTGAGAAAAGATGTTTAAGATAATGCACTGAGGTTAATGATTAAAAAGGCAAATCTGCAACAGAATCTGCCTGATTTGTAGAAAACAAAAAAAATTCACAAATTAGACAGAACAGCTTTGGATTGATCATTAGGTTTTAAAGGTGGTGTGAGAATTTAGTCCCATGCACAATCGATTTGATTCATAATGTTCCCGCTCATAAAAATAATTCAAAACAAAAAGAGTTTCCTGTCGAAAGTCAAAAACAAATTTAAGGAGTTGCCCCATGATTTCTGAAGAGATGCAAATAGAAAACAAGTTGATATAGTTTGAAATGAATCATCGTCAAAATGATCCAGTATTTAGATGTAATTCAATTAAAACTTACTGAAATTTAAAAAAACTAATTGATTGTTTTTTGCAATTTTTTAAACGTAGTATGGGGGCTGAAGAACCTCAGAAGTTAAAGGGCATCAATTTGAAACAAACTGTTGTTCACTCTACAGATGCCACCTGAGTATTTCCAGCATTTTCTATTCTAAGTTTTGTCTAGTAAAAAATAAAGCAACATGCAAATTAAGCCAACATTGTATTTAGTGTTAATTCAGTCCGTAATTAGAGAAGTTGGAAGAATGCATATGCATAAGTGAGGTAGACCCAGTCCAGAATGAAGGAGCTTCATTGTTACAGTCCCGGATGCTGTTACCACACTAGTAGACATGGAGCAGTGGGAGTCAACGTCTATGAGAAACAGACAACCAGATTACTGAACAGGAGTAAATAACAGCACTGAACTAGGGAAGATATCTGCAGCAAAACCAAATTCCAAAGCCTACTCGGAAAAGATCACAATTTGTTTACAATAATATCCCTTTTTACATGGAGTGATTATGGTGAAATACTAGTAAATAGTGCATTTTTATTTGTTCTGTAAGTTTATTTAAGATCTTCATCTTATTTTCATCAATAGTACAGTTTTAGAATTCTATTGAGCCTGCAAACTTCTATAGTTTTCAAACATTGCTGTAGCTTGTGTTACTTTTTACTTAAGAAACGTTAAAGTAAACTAAGCAAAATTAAGTAAGACTAGTTAACTTATTGGCTAAGCACCGACAAAGATGGCAGTGAGTATGTGAACCCTTGACCAATCTGGTTAGATGGGTAAGTAGTAAGAACAAAATTGGATGCAAAGTTAGGGAATACATTATGTAACTTCTTTGCTGATCTCAAAAGATGCTTTCCTAGATAGTTACTAAAGTATAGGATGAAAGTAATCTTATTTTAATTCAAAAATATGACTAAAATAAAATAATCCTGTTTCATTACTGTTACCAGATTCTAGACAGCCTTGGAAACCAGTCTTCAATTTTCCTTCTATGTCATACACCACGCTGACTGACAAATTAACGGTAATTTAGTTTCAATGGGTGAAATTCCGCTCAAAGAACACAATGGGAGCATTTTCCCAAATGAACATTTCAAGGACTCTCCACTGTCTTTTTCAGAGTTAATTAGGGATTCAGAATTACAGTTTAGTCTTGCCAGCAATGTGCAGATCCCACTAATAGTCACAGCCACGGCCCTGCAATAATTTTAGTGTCTTACATGAAACATGTCAACCTTCAGCTTCGTAATATATTCAAAGGTCAGAGTTGTGGTTCTCAAATATAATATTTCTCATTTCATAGCATACATAATGAATAGCTACTGTGTATTCAAATATTAAACAAGGCTGAAAAATGCCAGCCATTAGTTTAGAAAGAATGCATTGTGAAACTGCAGTTGGGATTACAGGCTTTATTTGTCTTACCATCTTTACTATCCATGGGTTTAGCTACATCCAGTTCAAATGCATCCTGCATCTGTTGACCCCGAAAACGCTTTAGGTGTTCAGCTTCAATGAGATTACTGTCTTCTTCTTCCAAAGGTTGCCATGTACCATCAACAAACCACTGGCCACGCATGACTACAATCTTATCGGGTTCTGCAAAGGGAAGGACAACACAAGCATAGTTAATCACAGAAAACAATCTATGAACATTCCTTCTTAAATTCACTAGTAGAACAACAAAGTTTTGTGATTGTTTTACTCTACAGATGCTGCATGATCTGTGGGTGCTTTCTGGATTTTCTGTTAGTTTCATGTTATTGGAACAATGGAAGACAGAAGAGAGGATGAGGGAGAAAAACAGAGTTTGAAACTAAACTGTACTGAACAGAATAGAAAATGCCTTGCTATTTTAATATTAATTTTCTCACATTACTTCATTTTTAATAAATAGACAGACATTTGTTGTTAAGTTGTACTGACTATTCTGGCATTCCAGCAAGATCAACAGTTTATTTTCAAGCTAGAGAGAGATCCATTTAAGGAGAAGCCCCCTTTCACTGAGTAGTGTTAAGAAATGTTTTACCAAGCCAGTGGGGACACAGATGCCACAGTAATAATGTTATCTCAGGCAGCTTCATAATTGGCTGCCTGTGGGCCTACCATCCAATTAAAGATGGAATGTAGGCAGGATCACCATGTTTTCACACAATCACAGAACTCTGAATGCTTAGCAACACCAACGGGAGAGATAGTTCTTGGAGGAATACAGGAAGCCTCTTTTAGTTAACGGGGCAAAAGAAATATTAGGCTCAGGGCTGGAGAACAAATCCCTTCATGGATGTCATCAGAGCCATAGGTGTTACCTTTCTTCCTTGCACACAACTCATTCGTCTGGGATGACAGCATGCCATCAGTAAAATGCCTCAACAGCGACAACACACGCTGGGGTGTCAATCTGACCCAACTCCCTGATTCCTCATGCCTCCTGGCCCACCTTCTGGGCTCGGTAAAATTCAATCTGTTATTTTCAAATTGTTTACCTTTGTCCAGCAAACTGGTGCACTAACACCTTGTCCATAAAATACAATCAATCAATGAAGGAGTCTTGTTGATGCAGTTGTTTATGGTCACTAGGCTTTCACCTCCGTAACTTGTTCAAGTTTGACCTGCCTGTTGAGGTGAAAGCCTTCTCAATCTGCAAAATTCAAGGATCTAACAGCAAACGAGTTTGCATATTTTCAATCAACATGAAACTAACTGGAATAAAAGCCAAAGAATTGCAGAAACAAAAATTGCTTGAAAAACTCAGCAGGTCTGGCAGAATCTGTGGAGAGAAAGCAGAGTTAAAGTTTCAGGTCCATTAACCCTTCTTCAGAACTGATTGTAGTTAGGAAAAGGTTGTATATATGCTGAAGATGGGTTGGAGGATGGGGGAGAGGAAAATGACCCAGAGAGGGAGAACGGTGAGTGGGCAGATAAATGAATTAGTAGTAGTCAACCCTGAAGAGTCAATAGCTACTAATGCGGGCCATTAGCAGCTGACAGTAGGTTGTTTGTGGTAGCAGCCCGTGTAATGACAAGGTCTGGTGTGTGAGGATTGGAGGAAGGACATGGGAGGACATGCTAAGGCCCTAAAATTTGATACTGAGTCCTGAAGACCACAGAGTCCCCAACAGAAAAGGAGATGTTGTTCTTCAGCTTTGCTGAAGCACTACAGTAAGCCCGACATACAGATGTTGGCCAGGGAACATAGTAGTGTGTTGAAGTGACAGATCACATGAAGTTCAGTGTCATTAGGGGTAAAGGTTTAAGGTTTAAGGTAAAGGGGAGGCGGGGGGGGGGGGGCAGTTTAAAGGAGATATTTGAGGAGGGCAGTTAGGAGATATTTGAGTTTAGGTTTTTTGTTTACATGGAGGGTAGTAGGTGCCTGGAACGTGTTGCAAGGGGAAGTGATAGAGCAGAAATGTTATCAAAGTTCAAGAGACATTCAGACAGACATGAACAGATGGAGAATACAGGGATTCAGAACATGTGCAGGCAAATGGCACTGGTTTAGAATATCATGGTTGGCACAGTCATGATGGGCCAAAGGGCCTGTTCCTGTGCTGTACTGCTCTATGTTATATTAACTAATTGCTAGTCTCAGAGAGTTGGCATTCTATCAACATCCTGAGGTTAACCAGTGACTGGAAAGTCAACTAGACTTGCCACATAACTACAGTGGTTACAAGAGCAAGTCAGGGGCTAGGAATACAGCAGTGAGTAACTCACCTCCAGACTCCCCAAAGCCACCATTGACAAGACACAGGTCAGGAGTGTGATGAAATACTCTGTCTGAATGAGTGCAGCACCAACAACACTTGAGAAGCTTGACACAACCCAGAATAAAGCGGCCACCACAGCCACTCAGTAGCAGCAGTGTCATATCTACAAGGTGCACTGCAGAAATTCACTAAAAGGTCCTTAGACAGCAGCTTCTAAACCTACAACCACTTCCATCTAAAAAGGACAAGGGCAGCAGATATATGGGAACACCATCACCTGCAAGTTACCCTTCAAGCCACTCACTATGCTGACTTGGAAATACATTGCCATTCCTTCACTGTCACCCGGTCAAAATCCTGGAATTCCCTCGCTAAGTGCATTGTATGTCACCCACAGCACATGGACAGCAGTGGTTCAAGGTGGCTCACCACCACCCTCAAGGACAACTGGGGATGGGAAATAAATGCTGACCCAGCCAGCAATGCCCACGTCCCAGAGAGAAAAATAAATCATAAAATCCATAGTGTGGAAACAGGCCTTTCAGCCCACAAGTCCACCCTCTGAAGAGTAACCCACCCAGACCCATTCCCCTACCCTATGTTTCCCTACTGTACCTACCTTACACATCCCTGAACACTCTGGGCAATTTAGCGTGATCGATTCACCTGACCTGCATATCTTTGGATGGTGGGAGGAAACTGGAGCACCCGGAGGAAACCCACACAGACAGGGAGAACATGCAAACTCCTCACAGACAGTCATTCGAGGCTGGAATCAAACCTGGGTCCCAGGTAGGTGCTAACCATTAAGCCACCATGCCACCCTGTGTTACTAGTGCAGTTGATGGTAGCATTCTTCGGTTGGGACTCAGGCATATTGGTGGTGCAAAATGGGTGGACTTTACTCAGCATTTTATTAGCGTCAAAATCTCCCAGTCATGTTGTAATTCCCTGCATTAGAATTTGTCACTATCATAAATGTACAAATTCCCCCTCGCAAATTTGTAACTACAATGTTAAAATAATAAACTATGCAAAGAGCTATTCACACAGCAATGGAAAAAAATCAATCTTGTTTACTAGACATTTATATTTCCCACCTGCTGTTTGCCATCTGCCTCTGACTTCTTAATATGAAACACTTGGGGCCATCTTCTGTACATTGGCAATATTTTAGAAAAGCAAGTTACTGTAGATAACAAAATTCTGCTGCTCAGAACCGATATGAAAAGAAAAGAACTTGTCCAATCAGCAAGCAAACTCAATGATAACGTGCAGAATATTTTCTTCTCTCATTTCTGAATGTCACTATTTGATAAAGAGAATGAAGAAGGCTTCTACATTCATATAGTACTTGTGTACGCCATTATTATTTCGACAATGAAGCTCATTTGCTAGTTCATACTTGCCAGATTTCAAGTGCCTCCAAATCAGCTCATAGATGGGGATATCTTCTCAATGGCAGAGCAGTTCACACATTGACTGAACTGCTGTGAACCATTATAAATTAAAGAATGCTTATAGCACAGAAGGCGGCCATCTGGCCCATTGTGTCCATTCCAGCTCTAAATTAGAGCTACACAGTCACGTGACCGTCTTTTCCCTGGAGATCTGCAATTTCGTTTTCACTTTATGCTCGGGTGAAGATTCTGCACCCTGCTCCTGTCGGTTAACATGTACTACCAATGTTCTCAATTACCAAATTACTTCCCCATTTACTTGACAATACAAATTAATCCACTTCTGGCAGCTAGTACTTTAAAATATAATAAAACCCTTGGTCAAAAATGACTTATGAAAGAGCTAGTATTGAGACTGCTCTATTTATCATAAACCCCGAACACTCCATTTCAGGTTGAACTCTGAATCATTCCCGGTCAGTAAACCTATGGCGACCGTGGATGGAAAGTTACAAACACTTCATTTAGATAAGTGTGTGAGTTTAATAACTATTATTTATATTGTATTGATATATGCTAGCACAAACCGAATTTCAAGCAACACCAAATTGGGCATTGCAGCACGTAGGCGTTACTACATTTAATTCCTGAGACATTTACCTCACATACCCACAACAAACCGTAGGTTTTTGACAGCAACTATAGGTTAGGCTGTATTATTGCAATATTAAGCACAAGAGTAGTTACATAATAATGTTTAAAATGGCTACTTTGTACAGATCTTTAAACAAATTCGTTAACTAAATGAAGTAATAAATCACAAATTAAAAGAGCAACAAGCACACTGAATATAAAATCCTCCACACACACAAATATTGCTTCAAACTTTTCTGTTCATAAATCACAACCCCTACACTGTGGAAACAGGCCTTTCGGCCCAGCAAGTCCACACCGACCCTCCAAAGAGTATCCCACCCAGACCCATTCCCCTATTACTCCACGTGTACCCCTGACTAATGCACCTAACCTACATATCTTTGGATTTTGGGAGGAAACCAGGATACTTAGAGGAAACCTACACAGACACAGGGAGAATGTGCAAACTCCATACAGAAAGTCATACGAGACTGGAATCAAACCCGCGTTCCTGGCACTGTGAGGCAGCAGTGCTAATTACTGTGTCTGAACAACTTTTATTTAAGCTAAAACCATTCATCTGAGCCCTGTATCATGAAGATTACTCATCATTTTCTAGATCCCATTGGAGAATCAAAATCAAATTGGTTTCATCTCAAATCAACTAACTAAACTAACTGAGCAGGGTTACATAATCTGCAATGCACTAATGAAATAAAGCATGTTGAAGATATCAACTCAATGAGAGAGATGGCCATTGTTTTGTGAACTGAAATCATCCACTGGTAATCTTACTGTATAGCAGTGGCCACCCGGAGACATAATTTAGTTAAGATGCTTTTCATACACTAATTAAGACTAATAACTACTTATTACTAACAGTAAATAATTCCACTTAAAAGGAGACCATGGTGACTCAGTGGTTAGCTGTTGCTTCACAGTGCTAATGACCAGAGTTTGATTCCAGCCCTGGGTGATTGTCTGTGTGGAGTTTGCACGTTTTCTGTGTGGGTTTCTGCTAGGTGCTCTGGTTTTCTCCCACAGTCCAAAGATGTGCAGGTTAGGTGAATTAATCATGCTAAATTGCCCTATAATGTCCACGGATGTGCAGGCTAGGTGGGTTAGCCATGGTAAATGCGGGATTACAGGGATTGGGTGGGAGGTGCTGGGTCTGAGTGAGATGTTCTTCAGAGATGGGTGCAGATTTAATGGGCTGAAAGGCCTCTTTCCGCACTGTAGGGATTCTATGATTCTATCAACCGGTGAAACTAAGCATCAACTTAAATGCATAATTTCTGGCAATACAATAAAATGTTGTAACATTTGTCCTAACATTGTTAAAAAGTAAAAATGTAAATCTTTCCAACTGCCATAAAAAACAGATTGGTAAAATATCTCCTGAAAAAAGCAAATAAGTAACATCTAAAGAAGTTCTAAACTTTTTCATTCACAGACATTGGAATAGGAAACTGAACAGCAAAAAGCAGTAAATATCTACAGTTCACCATGATTAAATATTCCAATACATGCAACTTTCCATTAGATTTTAAGAACAAAATCAACAGTAGTGCAATGTAGTTGAAACTTAACTACGGTCTAAAATATCTATGCAAGCCACTTAGTTCGAGGACAACTGGGGAGAGGCCATAAAAGTCAGCCTTGCCTGCAACTCCTGTATCCCACAAAATAATTTTTACAAGAGTCTTATGGACAAAAGGTGTTCCACCTACCAACTGCTGCAAATGGCCTATTAATGTCTGATTTACACCTACCCTGGACCTTCAGGTTGTGGCACTCATTGGCAGCTCTGCAACCTGACAACAATGCACCACTGAGGGGCTCCCATTTTCCTCCACGTTTCTAGAAAGTTTTCAATATTTCTCCTACATTTTGCCATAATCAGCTTAGGCATTGCTGGTGCATTTACAGGTACAGGAGAACTGACCTTGGACAGATGCAAGAACCCAAGAACTGAGAGCAGGAGTAGGCAATTCAGCCCTTTTAGCCTGATCCACAATTTGATTCGATCATGGCTGATCTCATCTTGGCCACAACTCCACTTTCCAACATCCTACAGTCCACTAATTAAAATCTGTCCATCTTATCCTTAAATTTACTCAATGTCTCAGTGTCTACTACAGATTTACAATCCTGAGAGAAGTAATTTCTCATCTGTTTTCAATCTGCTACCCCTTATCCTAAAACTATGACCTTTCATTCTAAATTGCCCATGAAGAAACATTCTTTCTACAACTGTCAATCGTCAATTCCTTTCAGCAGTTTATATATTTCAATTGGATCTCCTCTCATTCTTCTAAACTCCAAAGAAATTTTTTAATCTCTCTTCATAAAACAAACTGCTTCTCTCTGGAATCAATCTAGTTAACTCTTCCAAACTGCCTCCAATGCAACAACATCCCTCAAGTAAGGGGACCATAGCTCCCTGAAAGTGGCAACACAAGTGGATCAGGTGGTAAAGGAGGCATACTGCATGGCATGCTTGCCTTCATTGGTCAGGGCATTGAATATAAAAGTTGGCAAGTCATGTTGTAGCTGTCTAATACTTTAGTTTGGCCACATTTAAAGTATGTTGTGCATGATTCAAGTCATCATACTTTAAAGGAGGATGTGGAGGCTTTGAAGAAGATGCAAAAGAGGTTTACCCAAATTGGAGTGTACTAGCTACAAAGAGAAGTTGGACAAACTTAGATTGTTTTTGCTCGAGCATTGGAGGCTGAGTGATGACCTGATAGAAGTATATTAGATGTGAATATAATATACACATGGATAGAGTGGATATTTGGAGTATTTTACTCAGGATGGAAATCTCAAATACTAGAAGGGGGGAGCTTTAAAGTGAGAGTGGGAAGTTTAAAGGAGATGTGCAAAGCAAGATTTATTTTAAAACAGAGGGTGGTAGGTAACTGGAACGTGCTGATGGGGAGGTGGTAGAAACAGATATGATAGCAATGTTTAAGAGGCATTTGGATATGAACAGGCAAGGAATAGAGGGATACAGACCATGTGCATACAGATTGGATTCGTTTGGCATCATAGTCACCACACATGGTGGATCAAAGCTGCACTGTTCTTATGTTCGATTTCAAACATTTGAGTATGATTTTTGTTCATGCAGATCTATGCAGGTGAAAACCCCTAGAGATTATTATCTGTTTCTATTCTCTGTCACACCAAGTTTATTGCCTGTTTTTTTTTTGATATTTATTGATATCCCACATCAATGCAACATGATGTGGGATATTTACAAAAAACAAATATCCTATTTTTGAATTTAAAAAAAAATTAGCTGAATCTCCTGGAATATTTCCACTTCTTTTTGGATAACTTTACCAAATTCAACAGCTTTATGAAGAAGCTCTTTTGGTTATCTCTAGCTCTTTAAACATCACAGCACAACGAAGGTGATAGCATTGCTTGGTTTACAGGATTTTGGGGATGTTTTTACTGGAGGCAAGTAACTTGTGGTATGGGATCCAACTAACCCCAGGACCAGAAGTCAGGCTTATAACTAAAAAACACGCTCTTGTGGCACATTGGTAGTGTCACTACCTCTGGAATATGAGGCCTGGGTTCATTCAAAGGGATGCTGAGGAGGTTCACGAGGTTGATTCCAGATTTGTGAGAGTTGGCTTATGAGGAGAGATTGAGTAAACTGGGACTATACTTATTAGAACTTAGAAGAATGAGGGGGGATCTTATAGAAACATATAAAATTATGAAGGGAATAGATAGGATAGAAGCAGGGAGGTTGTTTCCACTGATAAGTGGAACTAGGGGGCACAGTCTCAAAATAAGGAGAAACTTCTTCATCCAAAGGATTGTGAATCAATGGAATTTCTTGCCTACTGAAGCAATATTTTAAAGGCAAAGATAGATAGGTTATTGAAGAGTAAAGGAATTAAGGGTTATAGTGAGTGGCCGGATAGGTGGAGCTGAGTTCATGAAGACATCAGCCATGATTTTATTGAATGGCAAAGCAGTCATGAGGGGCCAGGTGGCCTACTCCTGCTCCTAGTTCTTATGTTCTTGTCTCCACCTGCTCCAGAGGTGTGTAATAACATCTACAAACAGGCTGATTAGAAAACACCTATAAACTTTGAAAAAGACTAAATGTTACCTAAATAATTAAAAATTGAACTAAATACAAATTTTAAATATTTATATCCTGCAGGGAGAAAGATAGATAGGTTATTGAAGAGTAAAGGAATTAAGGGTTATAAACTTTGAAAAAGACTAAATGTTACCTAAATAATTAAAAATTGAACTAAATACAAATTTTAAATATTTATATCCTGCAGGGAGATGGGACTAATTGGGACGAATGTCGATGGTTCAAAAACTAGTTGAAAGAGTAGTCAGCAAGAAAGAGAGATTTAATAAAAACACAGGTGCACAGGCAAAATGCAGTAGAGCAAAAAGTAATTTCAACAGTAAAATAGCAGAAGAGGTGAGAATGTTAAAAAGTAGCAAATATACTGGAATGATTACATCCTTCAAACAATTACTGTACATGAAGAACACTTCCAGTCCAGACACCATACGCCTCCGTTGCCCTGTACTCCCCAAACAAAATGATCACATCAAAATTCAGGTTGTTAGTGTGAATGCAATGGAAATTCTTTAAAAAACTGATAAGACTTGAAAGAATTAAATCCTTAAGAGACAACGGGTAATTATCTCAAGCTCTGGCAGCTCATTCCATACACAGGCCACCCTCTGCATGAAAAAGTTGCCCCTTATATTCAAACAAACGTGACAAAACAGATGCAGGGAACTGAAATCCATTATCATCAGTTGTGTGTAAACAACAGGATTGATTAGGGGTAAACCTTCGCCAAAATGCCAAAAATAATGGATACAGGTTTGACTGAGTAACAGTAAAAGGAGTGGGACACTGAGTATGTTAGAACTCAGTAGTGAGACTACTGCTGTTTCTAATTTACGTCAATGCTTTGATAGTAGCAGGTCAATGGAAACAGATCAAATTTGCAGATGAAATCAAACTGTGCAGGGCAGCAAATCAAAGAAATCATCCCAGTAAGTGTAGATTGAGCTAAATAAATTAGATGAGTGGGATGATCACTGGCAGATGAAATTTAGTGCAGACAGTGTAAGTATTCTACATAGGAAAGAAAACAAAGTATCACAAATACTATGAACAGTGCTAAAATAGCTGCAGTAAAGAGAGGTCAGGAATGGAGTTTAGATAAATGCGAGGTGCTGCAGTTCGGAAAAGCAAATCTTAGTAGGACTTATACACTTAAAGGTAAGGTCCAAGGGAGTGTTGCTGAACAAAGATCTTGGAGCACAGATTCATAGCTCCTTAAAAGTGGAGTCGCAGGTAGATAGGATAGTGAAGGCAGCGTTTGGTATGCTTTCCTTTATTGGTCAGAGAATTGAGTACAGGAGTTGGGAGGTCATGTTGCGGCTGTACAGGACATTGGTTAGGCCACTGTTGGAATATTGTGTGCAATTCTCGTCTCCTTCCTGTCGGAAAGATGTTGTGAAACTTGAAAGGGCTTAGAAAAGGTTTACAAGGACGTTGCCAGGGTTGAGCTATTGGGAGAGTGAAAAGACTAGGGCTGTTTTCCATGGAGCATCAGAGGCTGAGGGGTGACCTTATAAAGATTTATAAAATCATGAGGGGCATGGACAGGATAAATAGACAAAGTCTTTTCCCTAGGGTGGGGGAGTCCAGAACTAGAGGGCATACCTTTAGTGTGAGAGGGGAAAGATAATAAAAGAGAGCTATGGGGCAACTTTTTCATGCAGAGGGTGACCTGTGTATGGAATGAGCTGCCAGAGGATGTGGTGAAGGCTGGTACAATTGCAACATTTAAGAGGCATTTGGATGGGTGTATGAATAGGAAGGATTTGGAGGGCTATGGGCCAAGTGTTGGCAGGTGGGACTAGATTGGGTTGGGATTTCTGGTCGGCATGGACAAGTTGGACTGAAGGGTCTGTTTCCGTGCTGTATATCTCTATGACTCTAAGTCCTCACAATCTCAACATATTCAACCAATGCACTGGCAGCAACTAAAACCAATTAGATATTGAATTTTGTAGTGAAAATAGTAAGAGGAAATCAACTGTGCAGTACGGATCAGATTTTGTCTTCAGTTCTGTAAAAGTGGAAAGCAAGAGTTTCTGTAGATATCTGAAGATGAAAAAAACAATGTTTTTTTCTACAGGGTAAGAATGGGAGTTAACGAATAAAATAAACAAATAAAACAAATGGATGAAATGAATAAACATTTTGCTAACGGTATTCACGATAACACATTAAAAATATCTATTTACAGTATTGGCTGTAAATCAGTAGATGAAAGGTAGAGAGGAATTTCATGGAATTACAGTAACTTGGGAAGTGGTATTGTGCAAACTGATGGAACTGTGGGCTGACAAACTCCTCAGGTCCTGATTAGGCATCAGCCTTGTATTTTAAAAGAGGTGGTTAATGAGGTAACAGATATTTTGGTACTAATTTTCCAAAATATGCTCGATTCTAGGAAGCTTCCATCAGATTGAAAAGTAGCAAATATAACCTTGTTTTTCTTTTAGAAAAAAGGACAGAAGAAGAAATTGAAAATTATAGGCAGTTAGCTTGATGTCTACTGTGGGTAAGGTCTTAGGATCAATCATTTAGGTGTTTATAACTGCACACTGAAAAATCCAAGGTAATTGGAATGTGTCAATGTAGTTTTGTGAAAGGAAAATAATGTTTAACCAACTTAATTGAAGTTCTCTAAGCAAGTAATACGCACCATAGATAAAGGGGAACCCCGCTTACGTCCAATATGTGGATTTCCAGAAGGTATTCGATCAGGTGCCAAATTAAAGGCTATTACACAAAAGTAGGATCTCAGAGTACAAGGGCAACATAATAACATGGACAGAAGATTGGCTGGCTGACAAATAACGGAATTATGGAATTTATGCAAATGGGTCTTTTTCTGCTTGGTAGGTTGTAATAAGTAGGGTTCCAAAGGTGTTTATGCTGGGGCCTCAACTTTTTAAAATTCATATCAATGACTTAGATGAGGCGACTGAAGGTATGTTAAAAGATATGTTGCAAAGTATGTTTTAATGAGGACATAAGATTGAAGACTAATATAGATAGGTTAAGTGAGCAGACAAAAATCTGGCAGACCCTGGGTATATTGTGGGAAACCATGAAGTTGTTCACTTTGAAAAACGTGACTCTTACTTAAACAAAGAATCACTTCGAGGTGCAGGAGAATCCAGATCAGGGCTTTGAAACTGTGGGCCACAGCTTCTAGTAGCATTGCCAGTTAATAGTTTGAGGTTGTGGATTCTGATACTGCAATGGCTGCCATGGAACTTCGACTAAGTGCTAGCAGCTACGAGGCCCCATTACTTCAAAATAATGTGCTCAACGATCGATCGGATTGTGTAGGCTGAACCATGTCCTTAAAAAAACCTAAAGAGAAAATAGATGCCTTTTACTTATAAACCCTGTGGATTAAACAGCTCTCTCGTTTGCCACTCTCATAGGTCCCTCATTTGCTCCCCTAACCACCAACCATTCTCAGGTATCTCACTCTCCCCCTAGCTCCAATGTTCGCAGTTCTGAGGTTGCGCTAACATTTGTCCATTAAAATGTAGTCACAATGAGAAAAAAGATTGCAAAGCATTAATCTTGGTGCCCAAGTGCATACATCATGGCAAGAATACATCTCAAATACCGTGGCCAGTTTGGTCTCCGTAATTTAACGAAGGCTGTAAATGTTTTGGAGACAGTTCAGAGGATGTTTATGAGATTGATACCTGGAAGGTTACCTTAGGAAAAGTTGGACAGATGGGCTTGTTTACACTGGATCTTAGAACAGTGACTGGCGATTTGATTGAAGTAAACAAAATTGTGAATGATTTTGACAAGGTGGACATGGAAAGGATGTTTTCTCTTGTTGATAAGTCCAGAACTAGGAGGCAATGCTTTAAAATTAGGATCACTCTTTTATAAAAATGTATGGAGATATTTATCCTCTCAGAGGGCTGCGTGATTTTAGAAATCTCTGCCTCAGCTGGAAAGACAGGAGAGAATGATTTTCATTCAGCAAAGAAGCACTGGAAACGTGATAGGAGAAGAATAAGATAGGACTTTGTACAAGAAAGACTAATCCACACATACCACTTTAAAACCACAGTGGAAGTGCCATATGAGGGCTCTAAAGGACAATATTTTTTGGGATGCAGCTATTGTATGAAACACCATTTCTTACCCATCCCTGAGTACATACTGATGGCTGCCTCTTTGAAACTCTGTGGTGATTTGACACAACAGAGTGACACTTCAGAGGGCTGTTAAGAGGGGCGGCACAGTGGCTCAGTGGTTAGCATTGCTGCCTCACAGCGCCAGGGACCCGGGTTCAATTCTTGCCTTGGGTGACTGTCTGTGTGAAGTTTGTACATTCTCCAGATGTGCAGGTTAGGTGAATTGGCCATGCTAAATTGCCCACAGTCAGGGGTAAATATAAGGTAGGTGAATGGCTCTGGGTGAATGGCTCTTCGGAAGGTCGGTGTGGATTTGTTGGGCTGAAGGGCCTGTTTCCAAACTGTAGGGAATCTAATCATGTTGGCGTCAGACTGGAGTCATAGGGAAACCAGGTTGGATAAGTAGGGGTGGCCAGTAAATACAAAATTCCCAAGATGGGGAATCTAATCTTAAAATTAAATATAATCTATTCAGTAATTACAAAAACATTAAAGTTATGAATGTTATCCACATTCTATTTGATCATAAATATATCATTCAATTGTTAAGGAAGTACAGACAGAATAAATATTTTTCAGGAAACTTCCCAGGTTACCAATGATCCCATTTCATCCCTTCCCGTCGCATTTTTTGATACCTTCAGGGAATAAAGGAAAAGCAATTGTTTTAGTTTGGAGCAGGAGCTGAAGGAGACGAAGGTCAAAATAACTTATACTTTTATAAATTAGATCAGAGTTTGGGGAATTAATCAAATGAATTGAAAACTAATATTAAAACTCTGCAGATCAAACATGAGTAAATATGATGCCCAAGTAAATCTGAAAGACATGAGTAAATATGATCCCCAAGCACGACAGATGGTTGGCAGAGAAAACTTCCACAGCAAGTTGCAAAGCGTCTATTTGAAAGTAAACAAATTCTTTTGAAGTTCCAGCATAATAGCAGAGGTTGAAAAAGCAAATTGATGGCATTAGTAAAGTATTTACATTAATTAGATTTGGAAGTACTGTACAAATCCAGAGATGACAGAGAAGTATATAGTTAGGAGGGAGTTACTCTTGGAGGCACCGACATTGACTCCAGATCCCATGCAAAATCATTGGGCAAGAAACCTTGTGCTAATTACCAGCTAACCAAGCCCAATCCAAATCCTACCTCCATCCATCATTTGGACGATGCATTGAAGTTGGCATTGGCCTGCAACGTACTTGGATTCCATTTTACAAACATCTGATTTACAAATGCTCATATTAACAAATGCCATCCCTTTAAGGGGTGTAATTTTAATATTCAACCAATCAACATTTTCAGCACTTACATATGACTGCTTTATGTTCTCTTGTATAGTGTGCCAACTCACATGCAAACTCAGGAATGGAATACATTCGCAACCCAGGAACTGGGTGGAGGCCAAATGGACACAGATACTGGACTGTCTGCAGCAGGTGGTCAGGGAACCAATAAAAGGGAAAATGTACTTGACCTAGCCTTTTTTCAATCTATCTGAAACTAATGCATCTGCTCATGATAGAATTAATAGGGATAACTAATGCAGAATCCTAATGGAGACAAAGTACCCATCTTCACACTGAGGATACTGTCCATCATATTGTGCAGCACATCACCATGCTGAATGTGACAGATTTTAAACAGACCCAACAACTCAAGTGATATCACACGACACTGCAGGCCTTCAGCAGCTGCAAAAATGTATTCAATCCATCTATAACCTCACAGTCAAGCATATGCCCCATCCGACTATTACCAACAAGCCAGAGATCAACTCTTGTTCAACGAGCAGTACAGTTAGGCATATTAGGAACAGCACCTATCATTCCTAAAAATGAGGTGTCAATTTGGTGAAGCTACTTGCATGCTAAGCATTGTAGGCAACAGGTGATAACTGATCCCATAACCAACGGGAAATGAGCTCTGCAGTTCTATCACGTCCAGTTGTGAACAGTGGTAGACAATTAAAACAACTCATAGGAGGAGGAAATCTACGAAGTGATGGGGAGCCCAGCACTTCAGTGCAAAAGACAATACTGAAACATTCACAACTGTCTTCAGTAAGAAATGCTGAAACATTTACAACTATCTTCAGTAACACAATTCATCTCTATCTCCTCCTGAAATCTCCAACACTAGAAATGCCAGCCTTCACCTAACCCAATTCACTCCATATGACATGTAGAAATGGCTTAAGGCACTGGATATTACAACTGGATACTACAATGGCAAAGTGATTAAAACCTCCAGAACCATTTGCACATCAAGCCAGCTACTTCTAATCAGTTTGAACACTGGCATCCAATATGGAAAATATTCACATCATGTCAAAAAGCAGAACAAATCCAAATGTTCGAATTATCATTCCAGTTAACTCTCAAACTGATGGAAGGTGTCATTGACAGTGTCACTAAGTGCATTTAACAGTAACCTACTTACTGATGCTCAGTGAACCATTAAGGCCCAAGCAGTTCCTGACTTCCGAACAGCTTTGGCCCAAATATGGACAAAAGAGCTGAACTCAAGACAGGAAATGAGGGTGACTACCCTTGACATCAAGGCAGCTTCCAACTGTGTGTGTAGCATCGAACTGGTTGATGGAACTTGGAGGAAAACTTTCCATTGATTGGAATCATACTGAGCATAATAAAGATGGTTGTAATTAGAGTCATATGTACAGCACAGAAACAGACCCTTTGGTCCAACCCATCCAAGCTGACCAGGTACCCTAAATTCCCTCTAAACCCTTCCTATTCATATACCCATTTTATGTGCACCAGCCTTTACATGAAATATTGGTGAGGCCACTATTGGAAATTGGTTAAGCCACTATTAGAATGCTGCATGCAGTTCTGATCTCCCTGCTGTAGGAAGGATGTTGTCAAACTTGAAAGGGTTCAGAAAAGATTTAGAAGGATGTTGCCAAGGTTGGAGGATTTGAGCTATAGGGAGGGGCTGAATAGACTGGGGCTATTTTCCCTGGAGCATCAAAGGCTGAGGGATGACCTTGCAGAGGTTTATAAAATCATGAGGGGCACGGATAGGGTAAATAGACAAGGTCTTTTCTCCAGAGTGGGGGTGAGGGGGTGGGAGTCCAAAGGTGAGAGAGAAAAGATTTAAATGGGATCCAAGGGGCAACTTTGTCACACAGGTGTTGCATGTGTGGAATGAGCTACCAGAGGTGTGGCAGAGGCTGGTACAATACAACATTTAAAAGGCATCTGGATGGGTACATGAATAGGAAGGGCTTAGTTTAGAGGATTATGGGCCAAATGCTGGCAAATTGGACTAGATTTACTTAGGATACAGTCAGTTCTGATATAATGCAATAGTTCTGTTCTCATGCAATCTCATGTTATAAGAAAATCATGCAATAGCCACACCATCAAAACTAATGGGACCAGAATCGTGTTGTAGCCAATACAGGTAAGGAAGTTTCTGCAAATGATAGTCTAAATTCTTCAACTGTGTTAAAGCCAGTTTGTGTTGAAGAAACACACGTTATACCAGCACTGACTGTATCTGGTCAGCATGGATGAGATGGACCGAATGGTCTGCTTTTGCGCTGTCTATCTCTATAACTCAAGATAAAATACAACCATTACCCCTTGACATTCAATAGTATTACCATCACAGAATCCTTAAATATGGGAATTCTCACTGAGCAGAATCTAAACTAGCTGTGTAAATACTGAAGCTGCAAGACTAGGTCACAGGCTAGAAATTTGGTGAGGTGTAACTGACCACCTACCTCACCACATGTCAGACACAAGTCAGGATTGTGACTGAATACTCTCTACCTGCCTGGATGTGTGCATTCAATAAATTCAAGCAGTTCAGCATCATCCATGATTTTAAAAAGGCCACTCTTTGTCACAATTTAACACCTTCAAAATTCACTTCATCCACTATCGATGTACAGTGGCAGCAGTGAGTACCATCACTAAGACTTCTTAAACAGCATCTTCCAAACCCGCAAACTGTCAGCTAGAAGGGCATGGGCAAATAATATCTGGGAACATCACCATACATCATCCTGACTTGGAACCATTCCTCGAATATCACTGGGTTAAAATCCTGGAAATCCCTCCCTTACAATTCAATGTGAACACTGGAACCACATGGACAACAGGTATTCTAGTGAGCAATTTCACAACGGCAACTTTGGATAGGCAATAAATGCTGACCTAGCTTAGCAATGACCACACCCCGAGCGAATAAAATGTCCAATTGGGAAACTTCTCTTCAAGTCTTCTAAACATAGCAACCCTCTTAAATATTCACTACATTGGAACATGGAAAACATTGTTTGAATATAATGCGTGTTTATCAAAATTAAAGACAAGTGCTCATTATTTAGACTGTGATCTGTTCCAAACTCCACTAAGTTTGCTCCATTATTTGAAATGATCATGTTGATAATACTCTCAATTTCACTTGCCTGTCCCCTCCGCATATACCTTGACTCCCCAAGTACTCAATATGCCAACTGATCTATTTACAGCTAGCTGTTTAAGCACATCATGTTACATCATGCTGATGCCATTTATCCATTTGTAATTCCCCAGCATAACTAAACTTTACATGAGGCAAGATTTTTAAAAACTGTAGCTTTCTGTACTTAGCAGCTTGACACCTCAAAGTAGCTGCATAGTTTGGTGACAATAGAATCATTATCATGGTTCTTGAACAGCAGATAGTACTATTATCCTAACATAGCACATATTCTGAACAAACTAATACTTCACCTTTTACCATTGCCAACACATGAATGTCTTTGACATTAAAATTTAATTCTCTCTCATTACGGCAAAATCAACTTCATTAGATCTACCAATAATCCACAAACGTTTAGAAAACATGAACACATCTAAGTGCAAGGTCCAGATTCGTACTTGTAATTTACATGTTGGCATAAATATTATCTGCACTACATCCATTATATGTTTGAAAGTTTACAGAAAAATCAGATTTTAATTTGTTCTTCCCTACCTCTCCCGTCTCCACACTCCTGTCATTTTGAAAGTATATGTAAACCTTGTTGCTTTATTCAAGTGACTGAATATTGCACCTCTTTAAATGTCCTTACTTGTGGGTTTCACCACAGATGAAAACTTTCAACAAAGAAAGAATAATTTCCACCTATCACCAGTGTTGTTTTCTTCCCAAAGAGCTTTAATGTCTTGAAACCTCCAAACTCAATGATTTTCTTGCCTACACATGCACAAACTTACACTGACCTTGAATCTAGTTCAAACATCAGTCATGCATCTGCATTTCCTCAGATGAATGCACCAAATTACAGATAACTTCCTGCTGTGGGTATGCACTCTAGGAATTGAATGACAATATCTGCAAGATATATTATATAAAATTTAACTTCAAGTTACACACGTGAAAAGCAGAACTTGGGGAATAGGAGAGTAGATTTTATAGTCCCTTAAGTTTGCTCCATTATTCAAAATGTATTATCCAATAAGGCGCTCACTGTTGAGAGTGTGATCTGTTCCAAACTATACTAAGCTTGCTCCATTATTTGAAATGATCATGGTTGATAATACACAATTTCACTTGCCTGTCCTCTCCCCATATACCTTGATTCCCCAAGAAACTAAAAATCTATTGATCTCAGTTTATGAAGAAAAAGGTCACTTGTGATTTTGTTGGTGATAAGTTAGATTATGACAAAAACAAATGATAGGTATTTTTTTAAAAATGGCAGTACTGTATAGTTTTGAATGATCAAGGCCAACTAGATTTCAAGTTAACTAGATTTCAATGGACAGCATTTTGATTTCTACAATTAGATTCAAAAATCCTGAGTTAAAATGGTAAACAATATCAAATGATTGCAAAAAAGTACTATCCAAATGATCTATAATGCACCAGAACATGTGTCATGTTTCACTGGAGGAATGGTCAGATACTCCTCCTGTTCTGACAGAGGAAAAAAAACAGGACAAATCTTTCAAGAGAAAAGGAAATCGAAAGATTTTCTTGCTCAGTGATACCTCTTCATAACTGTTGAGACCAAACATGGATCACATTGTGGTCAAGTTTAAATTTGTTTACAACCATAATATTAGCACCACCCTGTTGAAAATGGCCAAGCCAGTGCAAAAGATTGGGGAAATTTGAACTTAAGTGCAACAAACCAAATGCACATATAATAGAGCTTTCAGTGGTCATAGAATCATACAGATGTACAGCATGAAAAGAGACCCTTTGGTCCAACCCGTCCACGCTGACCAGATATCCCAACCCAATCTAGTCCCAGCACCCAGTCCCGTATCCCTCCAAACCCTTCCTATTCTTATACCCATACAGATGCCTTTAAAATGTTGCAATTGCACCAGCCTCCACCACTTTCTCTGGCAGCTCATTCCATATACATACCACCCTCTGAGTGAAAACATTGCCTCTTAGATCTCTTTTATATCTTTCCCCGCTCACCCCAAACCTATGCACTCTAGTTCTGGACTCCCCCACCCCAGGGAAAAGACTTTGCCTATTTATCCTATCCATGCCCCTCATGATTTTATAAACCTCTACAATGTCACCCCTCAGCCTCCGACACTCCAGGGAAAACAGCCCTAGTCTATTCAACTTTTCCCAAAGCTCAATGGCAACATTCTTCCAAGTCTTTTCTGAACCCTTTCAAGTTTCACAACACCTTTCCAATAGGAAGGAGATCAGAATTGCATGCAATATTACAAAAGTAGCCTAACCAATGTCCTGTACAGCCGTAACATGACCTCCCAACTCCTGTACTCAATACTCTGACCAATAAAGGAAAGCATACCAAATGCCTTCTTCATGATCCTATCTACCTGCGACTCCACTTTCAAGGAGCTATGAACCTGCACTCCAAGGTTTCTTTGTTCAGGAACACTCCCTTGGACCTCACTATTAAGTGTGTAAGTCGTGCTAAGATTTGCTTTCCCAAAATGCAGCACCTCACATTTATCTAAATTAAATTCCATCTGCCATTTCTCAGCCCATTGGCCCATCTGATCAAGATCCTGTTGTAATCTGAGGTTACCTTCTTTGCTGTCCACTACACCTCCAATTTTGGTGCCAACTGCAAACTCACTAACTATACCTCCTATGTTCAAATCCAAATCATTTATGTAAATGATGAAAAGTAGAGGACCCAGCACTGATCCTTGTGGCACTCCACTGGTCACAGGCCTCCAGTCTGAAAAACAACCCTCCACCACTACCCTCTGTCATCTACCTTTGAGCCAGTTCTGTAACCAAATGGTGAGTTCTTCCTGTATTCCATGAGATCTAACCTTGCTCACTAGTCTCCCATAGGGAACCTTGTCGAATGCCTTACTGAAGTCCATATAGATTACATTTACCGCTCTGCTCTCATCAATCCTCTTTGTTACTTCTTCAAAAAACTCAATCAAGTTTGAGAGACATGATTTCCCATGCATAAAGCCATGTTGACTATTCCTAATCAGTCCTTCTTTCCAAATACATGTACACTTCCCCCCAAGTAACCTACATGTCACCAGAAAAAGCCCTTAGTTTAGTTGCAGCATTCTATAGCCCACAGAAGTGACAGATGTCATTGCTGGCATATCAATGAAATTATGATGGCATAACTGGATTCAGTTCAACTTCTGTATGTGAATTTCAAAGTTAACAATGCCAGGAGGGAAAGACACTTCTCACTGCAAATGTCTTCACCACGTCCATTAAAACTGTACAGTGACCTATCATCAATACCAACTGACGTTTAGTAATGTGGCTAATTTAACAGAAGGGCTGCTAGAAAAACTTCTTTATCCAAAATATGAAATAAACTTTCTGCATTCAATTCTTAGAAGGAACTTACTACTAGACAGTGGAGTTTGGAACAGATCACTGTCTAAATATCAAATGCATTATTGAACAGTATGTTGAGTTTACACTCAGCATATGTACTGTATGATAACAAATTTCATGATGCTTGTTTCAATTCCTTATTTCAGAGTTGCAAATTTCTTCTGACAGATGTTGCCACTGAAGCATGACTCCAAGTCAGAATTGTATCATTGCACCCATCTGTTTAATCATTTTAAATCTTACACAGGACAATGACAATAGAACAATGCCCAGTTAAAGACAGTTGGTGCATAGTACAAAGAAACACAGTTAATCGTCATTTCCAGTCTCCTCATATATAGATACACATTATAAAACCTGTAATCTTCTCTGAGCCAATATTAAAGTAATAGCTCGACATACCCATGCAGTTTAATGAAGTGCCCTTTCACAAAGTTCTCAATGTTATTAAACATAACATCCAAGCTAAACGCTGTTGACATGATGAGTGGCGTGTTTGTTTATGGTCACAAAATCAAAAAAAACAGTTCATAACTTGTTGTAAAGTACAAAACATCCAGTAGGAGAGTTTTTCTAAATTGTTAGAAAGCCAATAAAGGTTAAAAGTCCTATTATACGAGTACTAATTTTTTTTTAAATGTTTAGGTATTTCACTTTCCACTACCATTTTCACTGCTCCTTCATGATCTTTAAACTATTCTCAATTCTAAACTCAATCAACTTATTCTTTGCTGCTTTAATTTTCATTTAAGCTCACTGCCAGATCTCCAAATTTCCAACACCCCTCCAGCTTCACCACTGTACACCAATGGCCGCACCCCTCAATTTCTTCTTCATAACAGGTTGCCATCATGAAAGACCCATTTTTGGGAGTCACTAATTTATTTTCTTATCCAACTCAATTCTGCCCCTTCATCTTCAACAGGTGGAAAATACTACCTTGTTCTCTTAAAATGCCTCTGGAACCATCCTCCTGGCATATTTTAACAGGATTTGCAGATGTACAGTCACAACCTTTACAACTGATTCTTCGATAGGTCCCAAATAGTCTCCCAACCCTGCCTTCCCCCTTCTAAAAAGAGCCCCAATACATTGCAAAGTTCACAGAGAATCTCAACTTGCATACACTAGTTGGTTTCATAAGCTTAATCAGCAACACTACTCCATCTCTTCAGGTTTTATATTATTCGCAAACCATCTTCCCCTTTCCTTTAATATTCACCTTTGATATTAAATACAAGATGCTTGTGCACCTTTGCACTCAAAACTAAGACCATTTATATTGTTGCCTCTGCAGCTGCATCTCCTCTAATCCACTCCCTCCATCCATACTCAAATCCTGCACTTGAACTCGTTGAGTTGAAGTCAGAATCTAATAGCATCTGCCATTAGTTGGACTTACCCTTGTTTAGGTTTTTATACTTTTTGCGTGGCAAGTTGCTGAAAGAGCGATCGATAATGGCACAGGGAGGGAAACAGGGCATCTGGGACCCAACTGATCAAAGCCACCAACGGTGCATCTCCTTAACCAATCAGATTGAAAGATTATGAAATTAACAGCACACAGAGAAGAAAGGCAACTTAAAATGGATGAATTCAATGTCAAATCAGGTACAAAAAGAGAAATAAAGAGAAGGAAAGAAAGAATAACAGTGAGAGACAAATGACATTTTAAAAATCTTCAATCATTGAAATGAATGAATGAATGAGACTCCAAAATTTGTGAAAATTAATCTTCAATGTCACACTGTGGCAATAATTAACATTCCCCACATCATGAAAAGGTACATACACTGGGATACCCATGACTTAATTCTGAGGCAAGTTTACTTAATACAGCACACATTTAATGTATTTGAATGACAAGATCCTCTTTTTGCAATGCCAAAGTGGAACAACAGGACCAAAAATAATGGATATTTGGAACTTATCACATATTAGTCCATTGCTTTAAATTACTGTATCATCATCCTAACTAACAGCAAATATATTTACCGCACCATCATTTTGACAGCAAAGTCTAGGCCATTATTCTCTCTCAAGAACATTCCAGTTTAACTCCTAAAGAAAAGGGAATTGTTGGAAAAATGCAAAGAAATAGGATGGATCATTTCATAAAACTATCATTGCCTTTGATTAGCACTTTAACCATTCTATTTTTCTCATTCACTTTACAGCAGTGTTAACATGCAACTTTACTGTCTACACAATAAGATTCAGAACTAGTTACATATAGGTTAGAAAACCAGCCTGACTTTCATTTCCATTTAATAGCAGAACATAAGGAAGGTTCCTCAACAGGTGCACTGCTGTCTAAATAATAATCTGGTAAAGAAGATAGAGCCTACTTAGTCTCTCCAATCTGCTCAATCTCTTAATGCTTTGATGCTCTTTAATGCTTAATGCTCAGAGTCAGAAGGTTCTGTGTTTTAATCCTATTCTGTGATCTATGTACAAAAATAAAAGCTGTATTAAATGCGAATCGATTTTTGGCTGAGACATTAAACCAAAGCTCCACCTGTTCCCAGGGCACTGTTTCAGACAGTAGTGGGTAAACTATCTCTGGAGTCCTGGCTGATAGTTATTCCTCAATCAACATCACAAAAAAAACTCTGCTCATCCAATTGCTATTTAGCTAATCTTGCTGAGCACAAGTTGATCGCCCCATAGATTTTACATTACAACAGTGACTCCACTTCAGAAGTACTAAATTAGCTGCAAAGTGCTTTTAATATCCTGAAGTCATGAAAAGCACTATATAAATGTAAGTCTCTCTTCTTTGTTGTCACCCAAACAAACATTCATCTTCCTCAAACAATTCCTTTTAGTTTATTTTCTATCTCACCCTCAACATAGACTACTTCCATTGCACCTTTTTGAGAAGTATGTTAGGTAACCTGTTAAAAGGTGCTAAGAAAGTCATTTTTGTCTTAGTCAAAATCATTAACATTTTATGCAGCTAAAAGCCTCATTTGTACTTATACTTTCTTACGTTCAACACATTTTCCACCATTTTTCTTTTGAACTTTCTCCACAGCACTTATCTACGTATTCAACGTGTACTTAAAAACTATTTTTATTCTGTTCTTTTATTATCAGCCCCACCAAACACAGCTTCAACGTTGGCACCATCCTAATCAATCAGTAACATTACCTTTCTGCAACATCACCCACAATGCTGGTGTTCATATGTGAAAACTATCTACCGCTACTGAAATAAATTGAATGACACTTTGTGGCTGAACTGTCATACCAAATATATTTTTTTTGCTATCACTACTAATTTCTGATCCTGAGTTGGTCAACATTTCCACCATCCATTCAAATTAAACATGTGGACATTTATATAATCTCAGTTTGATCCCGAGCTCAGCTTTTCAGTCCCATGATTCTTCCCTCATTCCTCTGCCACTAAATCATTCCTTTTTAAGCATCAACCTTTTTTGGACACATTATACATATTATCTGTAGCCGTTGGGACTTGAACCGCAGGTATAATGCAACACATCCTAACATTGCCTCTTTATGCTTCTCCTTTTTATTTTCGTTAGATTCATTGCACTAATTCCTTCCACACCAGCCTTTCTCACCTCATGGTTCCATAGTGTTCAACTAACTTAGCATCCTAAATCTCAGCAAATTTACTTTTATAACTTGTAGACATTTAAATCCCATTTTGCTTTTCTATCTGGAATGCTTGCCCAAATTTGTGCTTCTGATTCAGACATTCCTTGCCCTATTCGACTACAGCAATGCAGAGATGATGCAGGCCCGTGATCCTTGGGACTCTCCAAGTAAAAACCACTTTTGCATTGTGTAATTAGTTCCAATAACGAAGGAGAACAACATACAACTCAACCCAGAAAAACAACACCGCTGTTTTTTGGAGCTTCATCATTGACAAAGTATGGGTATGGGGATGGGCAGCAAAGCGGGAGAGAAAGTGTTATGCTTCTTTGCGGCACTTTTAGCCGCGTTTAAACGGAGCATCTGAAAAATACACATCTAGAGGTGTGAAATCGAAGTAGCTTTCTAACAAAGAAGCGTGTGAGCGAGAAGCTTTACAATTGGGTTGTTCTTCCAGGGGCAATGGGACAGTGTGAGCTCAGTCTAGTCCTATTGAAGAGAAGCCCCGGAGCTGATATTCTCCTAAATAGAGGAGGAGGAGGAGGAGGAGGGGGTGAGGTTTAAGACAAGGAGAGGTGATACTCACGATACCAGTAGACGGGGTAACAGCCCTTGTCTATCACGTTGACTTCATAGAGGCCCCCGCGGACACAGACGGTGCGTACACTGTCCAGCCCCGAGTCCCTGGCCGCCAGCTTCAGGTAGTCGCGGTACATGAGCTCGATCCGCAGCGAGTCATATCCGATGAAGGGTTTCCAGGTCTTGCGGTCCTCCTTGTAAAACCAGCGGACCTCCTCGCAGCCCAGCTCGCCGACCACATCGTACCGGTGCCGGATGCTGCTGGCCCGGCTCCGCTTGCGGTCCACCGTGGTGTCGCTCTCGCTGAAGTCGGCCTCGTCGTTGTCCAGGTAAGGCAGCGACGCCTCCGACTCGGCCGTGAACAGGTCGAAGGTGTCCTCACTCAGCGAGCGGTACATCTCCAGGCCGAAGCGGCCCGACCGCCGGCGCCGGTGATGCTGAGGCGAGGCGCCCGGTGACGACCGAGTGGACGACGGCTTCTCGTCGCTCGGCACCGAAACGTGCGGCAGCGGCGGCGGCGGCGGAGGCTCCATGCTGAGCCCCAGGCTCCTTCACCCCCCAACCCCCGCCTCCTGCTCCGTGCTGCTCTATCACCGGCCCGGCCCTCTCCCCACAGCCCCCGATCTGCACAAACTGCTGCTGTTACTCCGACTCCGCCTTCCAGCCGCTCATAGGGCACTCCAGCGGGGGGAGGGAGAGGGAGAGGGAGGGGTCCGGGCCTGGGGCGGGGTGTCCGGGCTCGGGCGGGGCCTGGGGCGGGGTGCCCGGCCTTTACTCCCTCCCTCCGCCTGCTAGTTTCCTCACGGCCGGTAGGTACTTCCTCTCTCCTGGGTTCTCGGGCACACACACGGGCTATCTGGCCTTCCCCGTGCCTCCATCCCCTCCCCCCTGCTCCCTTACCCCCGGCCCCCGGCCTGGCCGAGCTCGGGGACCCGCCAAAGTCGGCGTCACAACGCGCTGCGTGTCAGCGCAAGGAGACCCCCCACGGTTTTCAGGGGAACAATTAAAGTTGAATCTGCACTATCTTCAAACTATTTCCAATCCATGTTCATTATAATGATGAATCTGTGGGGCAATGATGTTGTTGTTTTACCTTATGGCTAAATTCCTTTGCAGTATGTAATGGAAATGTTGATTTCATTCAAACTTGGAGGTTATTTGGAAAAAGTTATAATGATTGGAAAACTTTCATTTATTGTGCAGAAATTAGTTGCTTGAAATGACAGAAGTTGATAGAATCAATAGCCTCTGGTAGGGAAATCAGAATGGCAGATCCTTTAGGTTTGCCAACCCTTGAGGACTGGGCTGGACTCTCCAGGAACTGGAGATTGATTTCCAGGACAAACCTGAACAAAAATCATAGTGATTTTCAAAAAGCGTTTGATTTATTGTCATCTCTGAACATTTATCTTTACTAGGCATAAAAAATATTAAAAATCAGAAGGAAAGCAGGCTGTTTGATGACATTCGAGCATCATCCCATTGGGTCATGAGTTTGCCTTAGGAAGGCAGTGTACCATGAGGCTGGATAAGTTGGCTCACTAATGGCTGGAGAGCTGGTGGGTGCAAGCCACGGAGCAGCCTCCAGGAATGCACACTTGGAGACACTGGTACAGTATTAACACTGCAGCCAGACCAGTTTGGAGTAAATCCAGTCAGCACTTCCTCTGACAAAGGTTAGTTGGAAATGGGGAAAATTACCCAACACACACACCCAACACACCCAACACACACACACACCCAACACACACACTCCCTCCCATACACACAGCTTGATGACATTCTATGCATGTTTTGCAAGCTGGCCAAAAGTAGTAGCTGCTTTATGCATGTACCAAGTTCTGCATCAAATGTCAGATGATGGTTTGTCACTGTGATACCAAGGTAGCATAACTTGATAAGCACTTGCAGCTTAACATGATCAGGAGCAGAGATGCAACATCTTGTCATATTACCATTTTTAAAAACATTTATAATTGGGAAGAACAAGTTACAGGCATGGAAAAGACAATCCATAAGTCTTAGTGGCTGAGTTTCTGTTGGGCAACTAGTACTTCACCATTTAGTGTAGAGGATTTCTCTGATCAGGATGTGATGTGTTTTTGGTTTGGTTTCAATTTTTGGATTGTAGAGCTTGCCATATGTGCAAGTAGACTCCACAGCTACAGAGAAGGCAAAGGTCAGGATCATGGAAAAGAAGATAGCAAACAGAGTAGGGGCTATGACACATAGGCTCAGGCATGCCCACAAAATGCTTCATGTATGTTGAGAAAATCTGAGCCAGATGACCTGTGGTATGCACAGAGTGTCATTTCAAGGATGCCTCTGTGTGTGACATGAAGGTCCTAATCATCCCACCTTGAAGTTACTTGCTAATGAGAGGGAAATGGTGATGTAGCATGTATAGGAAGGATGTTGGGAAACTTGAAAGGGGTCAGAAAAGATTTACAAGGATGTTGCCAGGGTTGGAGTCTTTGAGCTATAGGGAGAGGCTGAATTGGCTGGGGCTGTTTTCCCTGGAGCGTCAGAGGCTGAGGGGTGACCTTATAGAGGTTTAAAACATCATGAGGGTTATGGATTGGGTAAATAGACAAGGTATTTTCCCTGCGTTGGGGGAATGTAAAAATAGAAGACATAGGTTTAGGGTGAGAGGGGAAAGATTTAAAAGGGACTAAGGGGCAAATTTTTCGCACAGAGGGTGATGCGTGTATGGAGTGAACTGCCAGAGGAAGTGATGGAGGCTGGTATAATTACAACATTTAAACAGCACCTGGGTGGGTATATGAATAGGAAGGGTTTTAGAGGGATATGATTAGATTAGATTAGATTACAGTGTGGAAACAGGCCCTTCGGCCCAACAAGTCCACACCGACCCGCCGAAGCGCAACCCACCCATACCCCTACATTTACCCCTTACCTAACACTACGGGCAATTTAGCATGGCCAATTCACCTGACCTGCACATCTTTTTGGATTGTGGGAGGAAACCGGAGCACCCGGAGGAAACCCACGCAGACACGGGGAGAATGTGCAAACTCCACACAGTAAGTCGCCTGAGGCGGGAATTGAACCCGGGTCTCCGGCGCTGTGAGGCAGCAGTGCTAACCACTGTGCCACCGTGCCGCCCATTATGGTCCAAGTGCTGGCAAATGGGACTAGATTAATTTAAGATATCTGGTTGGCATGGGTGAGTTGGACCGAAGGGTCTGTTTCTGTGCTGCACAGCTCTATGACTGTATGTCGGCTGCTGATTATAAATGGATTATGATGACTGGGAGCTTCAGCAGCTTGGAACATGTGACAATGTGGAAACAATCCACAATAACATTTGGAAGCTTCATGTGTGACACTAGTGACAGAACCTGACTTTTGAGGCTTGACATCTTTAGCCATCAGCAAAGGTGCACTATTTGAAGATATTGTACCCCATCTGAAACAGATTGTTTGCTACGTGTCCATCTTTTATAAATGGAGGAGTACTGAAGACAACAGTAATAGGAATTTTTTGAATTTTTGTTGAAATGAATTAAACCTCAACCATTAATAGCTGTTCAGTATTTCTCTTAAAGTCTTCATATATTACCCAACATGATTTATCAATAACCTATTTGACTAAGGGGAGGCCCAGTATTTTACAATGACCAAATAAATCAAATTTCATTTTTACTATGCAGTATTTCAGACGTTTCATTTTTTAAAAATTGACAAACTGGAATCCATTTATAATTAGCCCATTGGTTTACGGCAGGAATATAAAGTTCACTGATTTTATATAAAGCTGAATAAAATTCTTAATTATGAATTTCTTAATTCATAAGAATGTGGATAAGGAAGGTATTTTCAGAATGGCAACCTTTAACTAGAGGAGTGCCATAGGGATCAGTACTGGGGCCACAGTTGTTTAATGACTTGGATGAGGAAAGTGACTGTTATAGCCAAGTTTTCATAATTTCAGTAGATTCTTTTTATTTATAATCTCATCAACTCTTAGTTAGAGTTTCATGCTAGTTTAGATAGAGTTCCATTTCTTTCCCAACTATGCTGTACGTATTTTTGCAGTATATTCAACAATTTGTATTTATATTGTTAATGCCTCTAATTTAGCAAAAATATTCCACAGTGCTTCATGGGGCATTGCTAAAAATAAAAATAAAAATATTTGAAACTGTAGGAAAATAGTAGCAATGTTTCAGGTCTTTGTCCTTCCCTTAGGATTTAAAACAAAATGAGCTGAAGGAGGAGATATTAGGGGGTGACCAAAGGTTTGGTCAAAAAGCTAGATGTTGGAATAAGGCAGGTGGGATTTACAGGAGATTCTAGTACATGAATTTAGGCAGCTGCAGAGATAGTAGCGATTGGTAATGGACAGAATCTGCTCAGTGCTTATGAAAGCCTGATCAGAAGAATTGAGAAGGAGGGGAAGGATTAGAGTCATAGAGTCATAGAGATGTACAGCATGGAAACAGACCCTTCGGTCCAATCCGTCCATGCCGACCAGATATCCCAACCCAATCTAGTCCCACCAGCCAGCAACCGGCCCATATCCTTCCAAGCCTTTCCTATTTATATACCCATCCAAATGCCTCTTAAATGTTGCAATTGTACCAGCCTCCACCACTTCCTCTGGCAGCTCATTCCATACACTACCACCCTCTGTGGAAAAAGTTGCCCCTTAGGTCTCTTTTATATCTTTCCCCTCTCACCCTAAACCTATGCCCTCTAGTTCTGGACTCCCTGACCCCAGGGAAAAGACTTTGTCTATTTACTCTATCCATGCCCCTCATAATTTTGTAAACCTCTATAAGGTCACCCCTCAGCCTCCGACGCTCCAGGGAAAACAGCCCCAGCCTGTTCAGCCTCTCCCTATAGCTCAGATCCTCCAACCCTGGCAACATTCTTGTAAATCTTTTCTGAACCCTTTCAAGTTTCACAACAGCTTTCCGATAGGAAGGAGACCAGAATTGCATGCAATATTCCAACAGTGGCCTAACCAATGTCCTGTACAGCCGCAACATGACCTCCCAACTCCTGTACTCAACACTCTGACATTTGAAAGAACATTTAGACTTTGGCTCCTTAGTTCAACACCTAAACTGTAAATGTAGATCAGCAGGGACAGAGGTGATGGATAAAGAAAACATAGAATGTGGGCAAACAGAGTTTTGGAGGAGTAGAAGCCTAAGGGTTGGAACATAGGGGCATATGTGATAGAGTTTGAAAGCAAAGGTATAAATCATGTGGAAAGAGCACAAACAAGTTTAAGTTTGTTCTCTTCATCTCTTTAACACAAGCTATTTGAATCTTCACTTAGATGTGAGCAAACATGGCATAAGAAATAGTAATAATCATGAGATTATGAATAAAAAGAACCTACTGAAATTATGAAAACTTGGCTGTAGTACTGTCACATGCTATGAATGCTACTAATATGAAATAAAAACAGTAAATGGAGTAGGAGCTCAGCAGGTCTGGCAGCATCTGTTGATTGAGAAACAGAGATAATGTTTCAAGTCTGATACGACTTCCTTAGAACTGAAAAGTAAATTTTTTATGCTGTTGGCAGAGAAGGAGTAGGAAAAAGGTTTATTAGGCTGATCCCAGGTATGGAAGTACTGGCTTATGAGGAGAGATTGAGTATGTTGAGCCTGCACTTACTGGAGTTTAGAAGAATAAGAGGCGACCTTATTGAAGAACACAAAATTCTTAGCGAGCTTGATAGAGTAGATGTAGAAGGTTTTTATTTCACTTGAGGCATTTTGCTGTGAACTAGTCATAGAGATGGACAGCAGAGAAACAGACCCTTCAGTCCAACTAGTCCATGCCGACCAGATATTGTAAATTAATCGAGTCCCATTGCCAGCATTTGGCCTATATCCCTCTAAACCCTTCCTAATCATATTCCTTTTAAATGCTGTAATTGTACCAGTTTCCACCACTTCTCTGGCACCTCATACCATACATGCACCACCCTCTGCATGTAAAGGTTGCCCCTTGGGTACCTTTTAAATCTTGCCCCTGTCACACTAAACCTATGCCCTCTAGTTCTGGACTCCCCCATACAGGGAAAAGACCTTGTCTATTTACCCTACCCATGTCCCTTTTAAATTTATAAACCTCTATAAGGTCACCCCTCAGCCTCTGATGCTCCAAGGAAAACAGCCCCAGCCTGTTCAGCCTCTCCCTGTAGCTCAAATCCTCCAACCCTGGCCACATCCTTGTAAATCTTTTCTGAACCCTTTCAAGTTTCACAACATCCTTCCTATAGGAGGAAGACCAGAACTGCACACAATATTCTACCTATGTCCTGTACAGCTGCAAGATGACTGCCTAACTCCTGTACTCAATGCTCTGACCAATAAAGGAAAGCATACCAAACACCTTGTTCACGATCCTATCTACTTGTGACACCACTTTCAAGGAACTATGAACCTGCACTCCAAGGTCTTATTTCTAAGATTTACATTTAAAACAACAATTTGGGGAATGCCCTTTGGTCTTTCTCAGTAATGGCCAGAGTAAAAAGGGGAAGAAGTAACTCAAATCATACCTTGATGTTTCAGGCTGAAGAGAAGAAAGTCAATAATAATTTAAATTCACCTACATTCCCTATTTATTAGCTACATCTGTCAACAGATCAACATGGCAACATCTAAAGGTGTCTTGCATGAAAATACGTTTGGATGAAATAAGGTGAATATTTAGCATTGTGCATAGCATTCACCTCTTTTGCTAGTACAGTGAGTTTACAGCGAAAAACAGAAAATAGCAATTGATGTGCTACCATGCTTTCACACTTATCTCAGTAAGTGTAGGCAGCAGAGCAAATTTCTTAGTTGTCACATTTTAGTTCAGATTTAAACTGAGGCTGCAGTGATATTCTTTATTAAAATTATAATAAATGGATGCAGGAATAGGTCAGAAAATGCACTGAGTCTGTCATGCCATTCAATAAGGTCATGACTGATCTGACTGTGGCCTAATTCAATTTTCCTGCCTGTCCCTGTAACACTTGTAGATCAAACCTTTAACACCATTGCGTTCACCCGTATAAAAGTACTGTGAATGCTGGAGATCTGAAATGAAAACAGGAAGTGCTACAGAATCTCAACAGGTTGGGCAGCATCTGCAGAGAAAGAAACAGAGTTAACATTTTGAAGAAGAAACAGACTGGACTCAAAATGCTAACTCTTTTTATTGCCCCCAGATGTGACCAGATCTGCTAAGTTTCTCCAGTATTTTCTGTTTCTATTTGTGTTCAGTCATGATGTTCTGTCTGTATTCTTTTTGCCTTCCATTAAAATATGAGAACATTATTTTCTACAGAATATCTTACAGTCAAACCAAATATGAAAAGGTTTAAAAAACGTATACAGAATCAACGGGAAAGAGCAGGGGAGTAGAGTTAATTGGATACCTCCTTCAAAGACCTGGCACAAATATGTTGGGCCTACAGTCTCTTTCTCTGTTGTCTGTTTCTATGATTCTTTGGTTATTTTTAATGATTGTTTAAAAGCAATTAATTTCTTCTACTCAGTTACCATTGGGAATCTTTCATTTTAGCTCCAAATATAATGAAGCATATTTTGCTAAACATAAATAGGTAAAAATTGAGGGAAATTCTCTACTGGCTGGTGATTCTTTGCAAGAAGGGAAATGGTTGTCTTCGTGGAGGCCAATCTTATTAGCCGCATTCTGTCACTATGAAAGTTCTTCAAACCAGTGTCTTAGGCCTCACGGTGGCACAGTGGTTAGCACTGCTGCCTCACAGCACCAGAGACCCGGGTTCAATTCCCACCTCAGGTGACTGACTGTGTGGAGTTTGCACATTCTCCCCGTGTCTGCGTGGGTTTCCTCCGGGTGCTCCGGTTTCCTCCCACAGTCCAAAGATGTGCAGGTCAGGTGAATTGGCCATGCTAAATTGTCCGTAGTGTTAGGTAAGGGGTAAATGTGGGGGTATGGGTGGTTTGCGCTTCGGCGGGTTGGTGTGGACTTGTTGGGCCAAAGGGCCTGTTTCCACACTGTAAAGTAATCTAAAAAAAAATCTAATCTAATCTAGTCTATCTTCAACTGTTCATTAATGTGGGACTGTTTGCTGATGGTTAAACCTGTTCAGTACCATTCACAACTTTGCATTGGCTGAAGCAGTTGATGTCTGCAACAGCAGAACACTCACAATATTTTAATTTGCTTAATAATTGCAAGTAAAATTTGTCCCTCATAAGCAACAGGCAATACACATTTCCAATAGTAGAAAGCTTAACATCTCTCTTTAATGTTCAACCATGCTCTTTTTTATATTTCAAAAATATACTTTATTCATAAAATACTTTGATGATCTGTACAACTGGACATGCCATACATATGTAAACATTCCATTTGTTTGCATACCGAAAACAGAGTAATCATTCCTATTTACAGGTCTGTACGATTACATTTTTAGCTGAGGCGTCAGCAGAGCCCAAATGACTGC
>NC_057719.1:46356136-46356540 GCF_004010195.1 Chiloscyllium plagiosum
CCTATCGAGTCTGCACCGACCTTCCAAAGAGCATCCACCCCTCACTCCCTATCTCTGTGAAAGGAAAGCAACTGGGAGAATGTGCTCGACTGGAATTGAATTTAAAGACAAAAGTGAATATTTTGTCAACCCTATCCATGCACATACTTGGTTGATTCCAATTTGTAGTCCAGATGCTCCCTGTTACTTCCAGTGGGTGTGTCCAGTATGTTTCAGTACGGATACAGACAGATTGCTGAAATCCCTGCTCTTACTGGGATTTTTGGCTGCAGTGCCACCTGTTTCGGAAGTAGTTAATAAATTCCACAACTTCCCCTCTTATTAAATGAAGAGGAGATAAGTGGTAAGGAGCAGTGCTACTCGAGTTTGAGGATGGATTGTTAACAGCGAATGGAATATTAGTG